>NC_072421.2:108795000-109025000 GCF_028858775.2 Pan troglodytes
TTCTCCTGGGAGAAGTGCAAACTAACCCAAATGACCAAAAAGATCATATATGCTGCTTAAATTCTCACTGAGTCCTCAATGAAAAGGAAGCAGAATTCACAAGAGCAGGGGGTTCTCAAACTAGAGAGGGTCTCAGATGCCTCATGGAGAGCTTGTTAACACGGGAATTGCTGAACCCCACACGCAGAGTTTCTGATCCAGTATATGTGGGTGGGGCAGGGGTGTGTGTGGCCAAGGATGTGCATTTCTGACAAGTTCCTAGGTGGGGCTGATGTACTGCTCACACTTTGTGGACCAGGGGAGGACAAAGGAAGAGAGGCTGAGGAAGGGAAGAGGCAAAGCTGAGGGAAGAGAAAAGGGAGATGGAGAGAGAACTGAATGCTTTCAGGAGGAACTTCCTTCAAATACCAAACACCTTTTTCCTCATAACTCAACCCCTAGTGGTTTCTCCATTTCCCCATTTCTTTTAGTCTAAACTAGTGCTTGCTAAACTTATTGACCTCACAGATTATGAGAATTAGAAAAAGAAAAGAAAGAAATATAGATTTTATTTGAGGCCCCTCCTAGGATTAGTCACTTTAAATTTTGCCTAGTTAGGACATTCAAAAACAAATACATACCTATCTTCTACCATGACCAAAACTTCATATAAGGAAGGACATTTTTAATAACCAAAAGTAAAATGTTATGATCTCAAAACTAAAGATAGTTATTTAAATGAAGTACATTTACTTCTATGAAAAAAGCATACTACATTGTCCTTAGTTTTCTCTTTATATCACAGCCTGGTGAAAACTTTATTACAGACCACCATTGGCTGCTGTACCAGCATTTGGGAACCACTGATCTAAATCACCGAAATTGTAATTCTCAGACTACTGCACTTGTGTTTTCCTGCCAGAACCATGTGTACTGGCTCTGTAACTTTGCCACCTCAGGTAATCATCAGTTCTCAGAGAGACTCTTGCTTTTGGGGACACCTTTCATGCTATTGCCTCTATTTAGATGGCTCACTGCCCACCTGGAAAGCTCTTAATCTGTTTTCAAATGCTGCCAGCTCCATGAAGTTTTTCTGAACCTCATCATCCTGCAGCAATCATTATTCCATCATTGGTGTTCCCATAGCACTTGCTCCTTTGCACTGGACTCATTTATTTACAGATCTGTCTTCACTATGCTGGAACTCCTGGAGGCCTAGGTCCAAAGCCTAGCAATTGGCAGGGTACCTAGAACATAGTGCTGTAGAGATGTCTTAATAAAAACCATGAAGAGGAGTTGGACTTGATTTAATGGTCAGAGAAATGAGACAATCGAAAATATTTTTATTGTAGTAAAAAACATAACATTAAATTTACCATCTTCACCATTTTTAAGTGTACAGTTCAGTTGTGTCAAGTATATTGACATTGTTGTGCAACAGATCTCTAGAACTTTTCCATCCTGCAACACTAAAACTCTATACCCACTAAATACTACTTCTCCCTTTACCCTCCCCAAGCTTTTGGTAACCACCTTTCTACTTCCTGCTTTTATGATTTTTCACTATATTAGATAATTAATATGAGCAGAATCTTATGGTATTTGTCCTTTTGTGACCAAAATGTTCTTTTAGAAAGATTTCACTTGCAGGGGACTGCAGGATAGACCAAGGTGGATGAAAAGGATGTCATGAGTAATCAGGGACAAGGAGAACCTGACGGTAGTGGGGGTCATGAGTAATCAGGGACAAGGAGAACCTGATGGTAGTGGGGATAAAAACTGTCAGCAAGAGGCCTAGCCAGTCTGATTGTTGTATCCAACTTTTCTTTGGATTAGAAACACCAAGAAGTCCCATTTCCATCTACTTTCTTTGTCTCCACCAGAGTGATGGTCATGGAACCAGGTGGTAAAATACTGCTTAGATGAAGAATTCATAATCATCTTGGTCCTTGGGAGTGCCTAGGGGAAGCTGGCATCGTTGCTTCTCTGAACACGGGTCAGCTGGGAGCTGCAGAGTTGGCCTCACATAACTGTGATGTTGGTCAAACTGTTTCCTAGAATCTCAGCCTCCTGTGTTTGTTTGTTTGTTTGTTTGTTTGTTTTGAGATGGAGTCTCGCTCTGTCACCCAGGCTGGAGTGCAGTGGCACCGTCTCGGCTCACTGCAACCTCCGCCTCCCGGGTTCAAGTGATTCTCCTGCTTCAGCCTCCCAAGTAGCTGGGATTACAGGTGTGCACCACCACACCCAGCTAATTTTTGTATTTTTAGTAGAGACGGGGTTTCACCATGATGGCCAGGCTGGTCTCGAACTCCTGACCTCAGGTGATCTGCTCGCCTTGGCCTCCCAAAGTGCTGTGATTACAGGTGTGAGCCACCGTGCCTGGCCGCAGCCTCCTGTTTTCTACGTCCTTTTCTCTTTCCCTCTCCATCAACCTCTTCCCAAGCCCAGTGCTTTGTGTTCTTTATCCCATTAAAACCTGATCTGAGAAAACTATGTCATCAGTCATTTACGTCTGAGGGTAAATATCTCCGTGTTTCCTCTCACAGAGAGTAGCTGCACCGTCAGCCTATTGAAGAAGAATAGCCACACTGTAAAAGAAATTGCAAGCAGCAGGTAGAGGTATTTTGGGGGGCACGGAGTCTTTCTTGGGCTTCTGAAAACATGGTACTAGAAGTCACCACCTGATGACACAGGCTGACATTGGCCAAAGCATCTTATGCACAAAAGGAGGTCACTTTATTCCTGCTCAACTCTGGAGGGAGATCTGAGATCTTATTTTTTGTAAATGTGCTGTACCAATAATTATGGTGTTTCTATCATACATTTACTCTCAGCTTCTTCTTCTATAAAATTAAGAGGTTGGAAAAAATAATATCTAAGTTCCCTGCCAGCTTGGACATTTTGAGGTTATATGATTATTGGTTCAGTGTTTTTTGTTTTTGTTTTTGTTTTTAAAAGAATGTCAGCCAGAAATATTGAAATCAAATTTTATTTTTGGAAAATGACATTACACACATCTTGCAAATGTACACAGAAATGAGAATGCGATGAAGAACAGAGCTTGAGAGCCAAAATAATTGCAAGAGCAGCTCTTTGGCTGCCTGGTATTGAATGCTGCGAATCTTCAGCACTCACAGTTCACAGCACCTTACACACATGGCAAACTTCTCTAGACAACCTTGAAGTCCTCTGACCCAAGAAAGCCCTCATTGAATTGCGGAGGGGGTGGGGGAAGAGGGGTGTTACAGGCACAGGAGATGAAAAGGGTCTGCTCCAGCTGGTTTATGGGGGCCTCACCAAACCTACCAGTCCAAGTGGGGTCAGCAAACCAAAAAAGGAGAATGCCTCTTGAAATACTGCTTTTGAATCACAATTTCAGAGTAGGTTAGGTATTGCCTAGGACACTGATAGTAATGCATTTGAACTCATGCCCTTGTTTTTTTTTTTTCTGGCTATAACTATTCTAAATAGGTGGCTAAAGTTCTTAAATATCTGTTTTATTTCTCTCATTTTTTCTTTTTTTTCAAATAATTATTGGTCATCGGTCAAGTAGAGTCTTCTGAGGTCTCTATCTTAAAACAGCTGCAGGGATAAGGGACATCACTACCTATTGTCTTTGGATTACATGTGATTCTGAAAACTATTCAATCCTGAAATGTAATCAAATGGCCAAATACAACCCCAATTTACCACTGATTTTTACGTAAAGTTGAGTCTTTGATCACAATGCTGTTCCTTAAGAAATGATCAATAACTGCTGAGAGATGGTTGAGAAATGCCTTTTCCCCACATTTTGGTTTGTTTGTTGTTTGCTGACTTTACTTGGCAAGAGTTATTGGGCCTCAAATCAGATATTTACAACTGTAAGACAACTGGGAGCAGGGAGAGGGAGAGGGCAAGGGGGTGAGAAGAAGGACTACAAAGAAGAATATATTCTTTTCAGAGGTTAAAACGAGTTAAGAAATGTGATGTACAATACCATGCATTTACTCTCCAAAGCTAGTCACTAGCAAGCTAACACCTCTAACACTACAACCACCAATTACAGCTGTTTTGCTACAGTTACTCAATTCTAACTACAGCTATAGGGCAGAAAGGGTGGGCTGTTTCCATTTTAAACTTTCTCCCTTTGAAAATGGCCATAAAAACATTTTCTGTACAAGTTTAATGGCACAAAAAGGTGATCAAAAACATTTTAAAGAACTTACCACACATGGGAAATGCAAAATTCAATCAAAACATGCATTAGTTGTATACAAGTCATAAGGGATCATTGGCTTCAAGCTGCAATATATTACAGGACCATACATTGGAGACATTTTGGCATAACCTCTTACTTGTTCAAATCCCTTTTGGATAACTTATAAAGAAAAGTCATTGTAAATTTTGGCATTCCATATGGTATTGCCAAGCAGTGACATTTCCAAGGGCTTTGCACTCTGTTTAATAAATTAACACCTACAATCTGGCTTCTTTAGGTCCACTAATTTCTCTCATATGGACTGTCTATTCAGTATCATGAACAGTTGGTGTCAAGAGTAAATGTTTAGGTGACTCAGAAGGAAAAAATACATGTCAATTAAGCAAATGTCTCTTTTTATAGTATAGATTTGTTAAATTATCTTTTCATTTAAATCAACTCCGATTGCCTACCAGTTTAGTTAAAACAGCTCAACAGTTAGCAAGCCCCAAACAAGATTATTATAGAGAGTTTAATGTGTAATGGTAAAACTTTAAGCAATTACTCCCCCACCCCCATCCAGCCAAAACAAATGACAGGAGAAATTACCTGTGGTCCCTCATTATATTATATTGCAGCTTTAAAAATTATGGGCACATCAAACAAAATCAATTATTAGTATTTAGCTGATATAAATCCATGGGTGGATTTTTTCTCTTCAGCTGATTATGTCTCTGAGCACGCTTCACTGCTCCACAAAATGTCAGACTAAAAAGGAACCACAAAGTATTCTGTACAGTGCTTGGAAGGCAAAGACCTAAAGATACATGAGCTATAAGGAAACTGCTTGTAAAGATCTGCTGAGAGGGATTACGAATGAAAATGGAGAAGAAGAAAGGGCCAGGATCAGGTTGATTCCCACCAACATACTTCTGATTGGACTGGGGTAGGACCAGGGCTGATTGAATCTGGAAATAATTTATCATCAGTCCCAAGGCAAAATCACAGGCTAAGAAGAGGCACATGCCCAATGCCTAGACAGGGAGGAAGGAAAAAGTACAAATAAAGATAATAAGAGGGAGAGACAGAATTGCACAGGACAAAGGATGGATGTTTGTACTGTGGAAAGAGAGACTGATAACATAGAGTATAAACTGAGAACAGAGGAAACTAGACAGAGAAAGAAAAGTCAAAGAGATACACAAGAGGTAGAGCGGCAAAAAGCCATTGATTCCCTCAGGTTATTGACCTAGTAATGAGAAACGCTAATGCCTTCAAGTCTTTGCCTTACTTACAAGGTGACTTCTGTTGTGCCATCTGACCTCTCCCAACTAACCTGCCCTTCTGATCAGGAGCAGAAAGATGCCTTAATTCCCAATTGGAATTCTATACTCCCCTAGTCTCAGGCATCCAAGGTAAGAAAAAATCACCTCTGATTCCAGAAGATGTTGAAGCCAATAAACCAAGGGATAAAAAATTAGTCTTGTCAGCTGGGCATGGTGGCTCATGCCTGTAATCCCAGCACTTTGGGAGGCCGAGGTGGGCAGATAATTTGAGGCCAAGAGTTCAAGACCAGTCTGGCCAACATGGTGAAACCCCATCTCTACTAAAAATAATAATAATAAAAAAATAGCCAGATTTGGTGGCGCACGCCTGTAATCCCAGCTACTCGGGAGACTGAGGCAGGAGAATCGCTTCGACCTGGGAGGTGAAGGGTGAAGGTTGCAGTGAGCCAAGATTGTGCCACTGCACTCCAGCCTAGGTGACAGAGGGAGACTCAGTCAAAAAAAAAAAAAAAAAAAAAAGTTAGTCTTGTCAAATGATAGCCAATGTCACGCTAGCTAAGCCAAAGCGGGAGGTCTGCATAGATCCTTAACAAGGAAACAAGGCAGGACGCAACACTAAGAGGCTGGGTGTATAAAGACCATACTAGACTTTTGGAGACAAAAACAATTTCTGGGGACCAGGCTTTAGGAGAAAGGGAGGGAAGGCACCTTTTCCTGAAGGGATAGATGGGGCAACATTCTCATGCCTCACCCCAGATGAGCTCCAAAACACTTATGGTTCACTTGGGAGACCAGTCTGGGACTTAAAGCCAAAGCCCTTCAGTGAAGGCAATATATGAGTAAGGCCTGGAAATGGATCCAAGTGGCCCTATGTGGCCAAAGACAGGTTCCAATCATCTTTTTAAAAAATCAATGCCTTTTATTTCCATAGCAAACTGGACAACCATAAAAGAAGTCGTTCAAACCACTGTCCCAGTGTTTCTATCTGGGGAAGTCTCTTGGCACAGATGTTTCTGAGGTGGGGTGATCTTTGGGATCATTCCCATCAGTGTCCTGGAGCTCATTTTGGGGATATAGGCATCCTGTTCTCTTGTCCTAGGGATATGGATTTTTAAAAAATAAAAGCCATTTAGAATCAAATGTGCAGGGTGATTGGGAGCATTGTACCCAGAGTATTGAAGGGATTAGGAACACAGACAAAATTTTGTTCAAGGTAAGCACCAATCACTGGTCTAAGACTTGGACTAGAGGATTCAAAGAAGAATCTCAGGGTTCCTTGCCTTCTTCAAATAGCTACACATCCACTTTCAGGTTCCTTGGTTACTTGTGACTGTGGAGGAGAAGGAGGAAGGAGAGAGAAGTACCTGAGGAGTGGGGTAAGCCCAGAAGGAGGTCTCTTAGAACTGAACTAATAAATACCCCCTTAGTTCCCAGGAAGAGCCTTGCAGCAAGGAAAACCACGTGTTTGGACCCTTTTGCCCTGGTTTCTGCTGTGGAAGGCCACAGGAGCAGTGTACACAAGACGATGGGAAGAGTGTATAGAGCACACAGCTTGCTATTTTGGTGCAAACACAGGAGCCAATGTTTAACATCAGCCAGGGTACATTTTTGTCACAAAGCCCCTTGCTTATACCTGGAAATTGTCCTCATCAGAGCAGGATGGCTTTGGGGACATTGTGGATGAGGGCAACCACAGTGAGACCAGGTTATTTTCTCTAGCTCATCTTACTCCCATATTCTAAAAGAAATCATTGCCAGTGAATGGTAGCCACACTAGTTTTTTTAAAATGTTGAAAAGCCATCTCAGAAAGTTAGGATGAACAAAGCTATTGTTCCACTCTTTCTTTTTCTACTCTGGAAACAAGAAACATTTCCCTCAGCCTGGAAAGACCAACCATTATGAGATGACACAAGGTGAACTGATGGGGAAAATCAATCTTCCTCCATTCCATTTGGGCAAGGCAAGCATTCAGTGGGGGGCTATTCAGAGGGCTCCTCACGATGGAGCAGTGATCTCCTGAATCAGATGGACAAGGCCAGGGACCCCATTGCTCCTATTGGCCCTCAATGCCCCACTCTCTTCAAGGACATCTGCAACCCATGTGGATGGGAACCAGGTGAATGCAGGGAAAAGGGGCTGTATTAGGTTGCTGGGTGGATTTCCCACTGAGATCAGGGCAGCAGCATGTGGCTCCAAGATGCAACATGACCCTGAGAAATAACTCTCAGGAGCCTAATGGAAGGCAATACTACTTAGTGGGAAAAGGCCCTGGAATAAGAGCCAGGAGATGTGGGTTCTAAACCCAATCCTGCCCCAGCCAGCTGTGTGACCTTGGGGAAATTACTTTACCTCTGTGTCTCGGTTTCCTGGCCTGAAGAATGAGAAATTTGGAGTAGAGGAGTAGATGATGTGATCTTAAGGTTCCTTCCAGCTAGAAAACGCTATAATTCAATCTAGGCTAATACTAAAGTCCATAAGGACACAAAGCAGTCATGCTAATGGCTATCCTTTCCAAAACAGTGAAGAGAAAAGGAGCTTTTCTCTCAATTTACCCCTAGTTAACACTACTTATGAAGTTAGTTGTTCAGCCCAGCCCCAATATATACATTTTCCCCTTCTTTGTCCCTATTTCTATTTCTGTAGGGAAGAAAAATCAGGAGGTAGGAACAAGCAAGAGATGGATTGTGTGTGTGTGTGTGTGTGTGTGTGTGTGTGTGTGTGTGTGTGTGTAAGAAGGAGGGAGAAGTATAGGGAGTGGTGGCAAATGCTTGCTGACTTGATGTTTGCTGACCGTGCAGAAATTAACACAATGGAACTTGAGTGCTAAAATTGGATTGGGTAAAATTGGAAGTGAATGACAGGGGTGGAGGAGCTCAGTTACAGACACACAAAAAAAATTGCCTTGAAAGTGGGCCAATTTAAAATGCAATTAATTATTGGAGACTTGAATTTTGGACTATGCCAAGCCTCATCCCCTGCTCCCTCCAAAATGGCCATAAAGAAACATTTCCTTATACTCGATTAAAAGTAAGATGGAAGATGTACTATTGTTATTGAAGATTGTTGGTTCAAAGGTTATTCTAAAGAAAATATGTCCATTTAGTATTTTCTAGTAGTACATATACCGCAATCAAGGAAATACTCAGAGAGCTAGTGTGAGGCCCAAGCATAAGGAAATCTGGATTCTTCCTCTGGTCCTGCTCTTTACCAGCCTCCACTTCCTCAACTTAAAATAAAGGTGTTGGACTAAATGAGACCTAAAGTGAGACTATGGGTGGAGTCATTGGGGGTTCTGGCCTGAAGTTTAAAATCAGGCCTCCCACCATTCTTTATGCCCACACCCCCTAATCCAAGTATCACTTTTTCCCAATTAACTACAAAATGTTCTGGGAGGCACTAAGAAAACCCTGAGCTTCTAGAAAGAAATAGGGGCTTAGTAAAATGGGCTTATTAATGGTTTTGAATGGGTCTACAAAAAAAGGAGAGGGGGCAAAAAGAGATCCTCATCATTTGGGGTTCTTCAATTTCACCAGAAACCAGTACTACCATCATCTCACTTTTCCTGAACCAAAAATGTTTCTGGTAGCTACAGACATCTGAAACTTGTCTAGGGGCATCTGAGCTACCCCACCACCACTGGGTTCCCCCCTACACAGTGCACATCAGCAGTGCCACCAAGTTGCCACCAATCCATTACAGGGGTGTCCTGTAGTATTTCCTAATTTTGAAGCAGCTGCAGATGCACACACACACACACACATGCACCACCCCCTCCCACCACCACCACACACACACACAGCAAGCTCATTCCATTTAGAGTGGAGGAACAACTGCAAGCCATTCAGTAGCCAAACAGCAGCTTGGCTTCGAATGCTGTGCCTTTCAAAATATCTGCACAATTACAAAGAAATAAGGAAATCTTCATATCTGCTAAAAGCAAACACAGAATTGGCATGCATGACCTTCACTTAAATTTAGTTGTCTTTGCCATTATGGGCTATGATTACAGAAAAAAAAAAAGCAGTGTTATAAACCTGTATCTCAAAAGACTGAAAACTATTTCAAATGATCAGTCCTTAGTAAAGAGAAATCCTTTCTAATGTTAAAGACAAGTGAAAGATTTCTGTGTCTTCAGTATGAAATATTAGGATTATAGATAAAAAGAGTTGCTTAAAATATGCTGTAACATTTCATTTAAAATATAATTAGAATGTCTGGTCCACATTGAAATTATTAATGCAAGCATAACTGTTAAAAAGCTATCAAAAAACTGATTCTATTGAATTGGCCTCTGCTATTCATCTTGTTTTCTCCTGGAGGTTACCGTTTGGCAGTGACAGCATAATTTCTAAACTACATTATTCTTCTGCTTTTTTTTTTTTTTGGTAAATTTTCTTCATGTGTTTTTTAGACAAAAGAAAAATCACCAGTTTATAAAAAAGGAGCCTGAAGAGTTTGCTCCTGAAATACAGACATGAATTTTTATAAAAAGGATATTGATTTCTTGCTATAAAAAGAGACTGAAAGGTGTCAGACCTGAAAACAAATTCTCACAGTGTTTTCAGTGTTGGCTGTTAACAAGGCATTCAATAGAACAGAGATAGATGGATACCATACAGTTCATGTAATCATGTGGTATGTTAGACAGCCTTCTAGAGGAATCAGGTATATGAAGTCCCTTACTCCAAACTATTATCAATTGCTTATTGATTCCAAATTGCCTCAGTGGAGAGATTGACCAGGAATTCACTGTGCTTTGTAAACTCTTCGGAAATGTCTGCAGTATTTTCCAATTCTGTCTATTCTCTTAGCTAACCCAGCACCAGGATCCTAAGCATCTGGTGTCACAATTATAAGTTGTTGGTTTATTTCTCCCCATTGACAGCCAGAATTGGTGCTGGACAACAAACCCGGGCCTCAATCAGGAGTGAAGAGTGAGGCTGGGGAGCTGCCTTGCTGTCCTTCCAGGGTTCTCCACCATTCTTGAGATCCAGAGAAAAGGGGCACTTGTGTTTGTCATTCTTGGATCTGCCAATGAGTTTTTTTTTTCCCACACAAACATTTTAAGTGCTGTATATGTCAACAGCCCTCTACAGAAGGAAGACTGTATGGGCAAAATTAGACAGGGCAAATATAACGCAGGCACCTAAGCTTTCCATTGAAAGGTCATGGACTAGCACATTTTGCATCCCTGGAAGGTTGCCCCAAAGGATGGTTATCAATCTATCTCTCATAATTGGTAACTGTGGATCAGTGGCCCAGAGGAGAAATCACAGGAAAATAAACCCAACATATTACAATGTGTTTTTCAAAATAACAACAACAACAAAATAAAAACTTGAAAGCACCAATAGCCCTGTTGGACACTTGAGCAGAAGTACCCTACTACAATGATAGGCTTGGATTTGTACTCTGGACTCTGAGCACTCTCCCCTCCTTTACATGGAATCACCAAGCGAGTCCGAGTCATCCAAGGACAGAGGCAGGTACAGGTCCTATAAGAAGAGAAGAGACAAAGTTAATTTTCCTTTTCTTGATATCTTGAGCTCTGGAATGTCTGCTTTAGTTTTTTATTAATACTTTCTTTAATTTTTACAACATAATAATTATAGATTCACAGGAAGTTGAAAAAATGTACAGGAAGGTACCCTTGTACCAATGTACCCTTCATTCAATTTTCCCTAATGGTACCATCTTGCAGTTTAACATGTGATCATTTGTGTGTGGGGTGTGTATGTGTGTGTGTGTATATTCCTATGCAATTTTATCATGTGTGTATATTTGTGTGACCATCGCCACAGTCAAGATACAGAACTGTACCTTCAACACAAGGCTCCCTTGTGCTACCCCATTAGAGCTCCATCCAACCCTCCCCTCTTCCCTGAGCCCTGGCAACAAATAATCTGTTTCTTGTCTCTGTAATTTTGGAATTTCAACAATGTTATATGAATGAAACCATACAGTATATAACCATTTGGAATTGGCCATTTTCATTCAGCATAATTCCCCGGAGACTCATGTAAGCCATTATATGTATCAATAGTTTGCTTCTTTATATTGCTGGTGTAGATGCACCACAGTTTGTTTAGCCATTCACCTGTTGAAGCACACGTTGAATGATTCAAGTTTTGGGCTATTGCAAATAAAGCTGCCATAAACGCTCCTGTACTGTACAAGTTTTTGTGTGATCATACATTTTCATTTCTCTGGGACAGACACCCAGGAGTAAAATTGCTGAGTCATATGGTAATTCCATTTTCAGGTTTGTAAGGAATGCCATATTGCTTTCCAGTGTGGCTATACCATTTACAGTCTCACCTCCTGCCAGCAAAGTATTAGTAGTTTGGTTTCTCCACATTCTCTCCAGTATTTGATGTTTTTATTATTTTTCATTTTAGCCATTCTTGTGGATTTGTAGTGACATCTCATTGTGGTTATAATTTGCATTACCATGATGGCTAATGATGTTTAACATCTTTTCATGTGCTAGTTTTCATCTGTATTTCTTCCTCAATTAAATGTTTCTTCATGATTTTATTCATTTCTGAATTAGATTTTTTTCTTACTGGTAAGTTTTAACAGTTATTTTATATTCTCTAAATAACCCTTTAATTAGATATTGGGTTGCAAATATTTTCTCCCAGTCTGTATCTTGTCTTTTTACACACCTTCACAGCTTTTGCATGGTCTTTGGCAGAGCAAACATTTTTAATTTTTGAGGTCCAATTTACCCAATTTATCAGTTTTTATTTTATGGATTTTACTTTTGTTGTCAAGTCTAAGAATTCTTTGCTTATAATCCATTTTTAATTTTTGCATATGATATGAGGTCTAGGTTAAGAAACTTTTTTTTTTTTTTTTTTTGACAGAGTCCCTCTCTGTCACCCAGGCTGGAGTGCAGTGGTGTGATCTCCACTCACTGCAACCTCCGCCTCCTGGGCTCAAGTGATTCTCCTACCTCAGCCTCCCGAGTAGCTGGGATTACAGGCGCCCACCACCACGCCTGGCTAATTTTTTCATACATGTTATCAGTAAGATACCAAAGAGAACTGGAAAGTATAGAATCAATTCTGTGGCCACTTAAGAGCACCCCCACCCCCACCGCCTTGCCACTGCTTTTGTATCATAAGGACAAGAACTTCAGTAGAAGATTGTTCAAGAAAATTGGAGAACATAGCTTCTCCTTGAGGTAGAGAAAAAAGTGGAAATGAGAAAGAGGGACAAGAGTGGGGAGGAGAAGGACTTATTTATTTAACATTGGGAATTTATCTAACATTGAAAATGCTTTTTGCTGAGAAAGAAGTGACAGGAAAACCTGTAGGCACATTAGAATGGAAAGAGGAGTAAAGCATATTCAGAAACCCGCGGTTTAACTCTGGCTAATTAATGCTATGACATTGAACAAATCTTTGAGTATTGGTTTCTTTATCAGTGAACAATCTGTAAGGTTTCTTCCAGCTCTGAGACTATAATTTGGGGGTCCTAAAGGGATATTGAATGATTAAGAAACAAAACAAAGGCAACTACAGCAAATAGACTCAGTTCTCGTCAACCTACCATCCCTTCACTGTAAGTCAGGGATTAGCAAAATTTTCTGTAAAAGATTAGATAGTAAATATTTTAAGTTTTCTTTGCTGGTCACATATGGTCTCTATCACACAGTCTTCATTATTTGTTTGGGGTTTGCTCTTTTACAACCCTTTAAATATTTAAAAAAACATATTTTAGATGGGGTGGGTCATCCATGCAAATATAACCAAGAAACAGGCAGGATCTGGCATCCCTGTTCTAAACTACCAAACAAAAGTTTCTTAGAAAACTGATAGGTAGGATGTACAATGCCAGGGAAATACTAGAAATGCAACAAATACATGTAAAATGGAATTGAAGCAAAGTGGCATACAATGGAGTTGCATCTCTGAAGGGATTAATTCTGAAGTACTGGAGTAAAGTGAACATAGTCAAAAGTATTTTTGAGCTCTGGACTTCCAGAAAGGTGGCATAAGCCCCTCTGAAAATCTGTTCCTCAACAAATGCAGTAACACTGGCAAAACTGTCAAAATTAACTTTTTCAGGACTCTAAAAATCAACCAAAAGCTTGCAACAATCCAAACAGTGTTGAAGAAAAACTGATGAATCTTGTAAAAATACTAAGATTTTTGGTGTTTCAACTTGCCTTATTTCCATTTTTCCTCTCCCCAGCTCCATGGTAGCCTTGAAAACCAACAGTCACAACTACTGTACCGGTGAAAAACAGCAATCTAGTAGTTACTGGAGGACACAATTGGGGGTTTGGAGCTCCCCAAAGAACTCATTCCCAGAGAATTGTCACTCTTTGACCTGTGGGGTAGCTCCCTGGAAACTCCCATTTGCTAGGTTCTTCTTTTTTTAACCTGACTCAGAGCACACTCGCTGTGAACAGCCTTTTCAGGGGGCATTGATCAGTTGCAATTGTTTAAAAATCACAGCCGTATGAGGAAGAGGGCAAAAGTTGGAGCAAATCAAGCTGCTGAAAACCTTGAAAGGAAAAAGTCATAGAATTATGTGCCTATAAGGATCTTTGAAAAGCTCAGACATATTCCTGGGAATCTAGAAGGTCAGGCACAAGTTCAGGACTGGGTATATCCTTAGAAAAGAAGCGAGATGGCCCTAATCTTTCCCCATTGACTGACCCTGAGGCCCTGTGCAAGCAGCAAGAGAATGCTAAGATGGAGTTGTAAACTGCCTGGCAGAGCATTGAAATCATGTCCCAACACAGGAACAGAGCCCCTCGGCAAAGGCTGGGAGTCTTACTGGATCAAGGCATTTAAGGTAAGCAAACAAAACTATCCTATTCATTCAAAATTATCATCACAAATAAAGGAGAAATTAAAACATTCCCAGATAGAAACACAGAATCCATTGCTAGCAGACCTGTCTTGCAAAAGAATACTAAAGAGAATCATCCACAGAGAAATTAAAGGACACTAGAAAGTAATTCAAATCCACATAATTAAAAAAAATAGTAAATGTGTAAGTAAACACAAAGGACTGTACAAATTTATTTTTGTAACTCTTTTCTTCTTTTTTAAAAATAAATTTTACGGTGTATATTTGAAGTTTGCAACATAATGTTATGGGATACATATAGATAGTAAAATAGTTACTATAGTGAAACAAATAATTACTTTTTTGCTGACAAGAGCAGCTAAAATCTACTTACTCCCTAATACAATTTTATTACCTATAGTCCTCATATTTTACATTAGATCTCTAGATGTTCATCCTACATATCTGTTATTTTGTATCCTGTAACCTACATCTCCTCATTTCTTCCCTTTCTATCCCCGGCTTCTGGTAACCTCTGTGTTATTCTCCATCTCTGTATATTTGACTTTTTTTTTTTTTAGATCCCTCATATATGTGAGATTATACAATATTTTTCTTTCTGTGTCTGGCTTATTTCAAAAGACAACTACATGAACTAGATGAACTAGTAATTATAAGAATGTGTTCATGGACTTACTATGTATAAAGATGTAATTTGTATGTCAGTAGGAGAAAAAAGGAGTGGGAAAGAAACAGAGCTATGCTATGGCAAAATTTTTATATATAATTTAAATCAAGTTTGTATTAATCTTAAGTAGAGTGTATTAAAATGTAAATTGTAATCCTCAGGGCAACCACTAAAAAAGCTACTCAAAATGAAATTAGTAAAAATACAACAAGTGAATTAAAATAGTGCACTAAGAAATATATTTAACACATAAAAGGCAAGCATCAAGTAATGAACGAAAAATGATATAACATATATAGAAAATCGCAAAATGTTAGATGTAATTCTCGCTTTACCAGTAATTACATTAAACATAAGTAGATAAAGCAATCCAATTAAAGGCAGAGACTGGCAAAATAGATTTTTTAAAAACATGATCCAACTCAATGCTGTCTAAAAGAGAAACAATTTAGATTCAAACCCACAAATATGTTGAAAGTAAAATGATGGAAAAAGTAACTAAAGAGAGCTAAAATTGCTATACTGATGTCAGAAAAAAAATAGACTTTAAGACAAAAATTATTACTAGAGACAAAGAACATTTTATAATGATAAAAAGAGTCAATATATCCAGAAAACATAAATATAAATATTTATATATCTTAACAGAGTACCAAAATACATGAAGCAAAAACTGATGGAATTGAAAGGAGAAACAAACAATTCAACTATATTAGGTGAAGACTTAAATATCCCACTTTCAATAATGGATAGAACAACTAGACAGAAGACCAACAAGTAAATAGAGGACTTGAATAATACTATAAACAAATACACATCTATGGAATATTCTATCCAACGAGAGCAGAATACATATTCTTTTCAAGCTCCCATGGAACATTCTCCAGGATAGGTCATATGCTAGGCCATAAAACAATTCTCAATAAATTTAGAAGGATTTAAATGATACAAATTATATTATTTGGCCACAGTGGAATTAAATTAGAAACAATAATGGAAAGATATTCAGGAAATTCACATATGTGTTGAAATTAAACAATGCACAGATGACTAACCAAAAAAGAAATCACAGGAAAAATCACAAAATACCTTGAGATAAAGGAAAATGAAATCACAACATACCAAAACTTATAGGATTCAGCTAAAGCAGTTTTCAGAGGGAAATGTATATGAAATGTTTCAAATATGCTATCCCATAGAAACAGAATTGATTAGTGGTTGGTTGCCAGGGGTTGGATGAAAAGGGAAGGGGCTGCGACTGCTAATGGGTAAGGGGTTTATTTTGAAGGTGATGAATATGTCCTAAAAGTAGATAGTGGTATACTAAATTACCTTAAAAACCACCAAACTATACCCTTTAAAAGGAGTGAATTCTATACTATGTGAATTATATCTCAATAAGCTGTTATTTTTTTAAGTACCTTTGAAAATCCTTTATATTGACAATTAAGTACTGTTTATGTGATTTCTGAATATGCAGCCATACACAGCAATATGCTGTACATATATTAATATATATGATATATACATATATATACACATGTATATATATGATATATACCATATATACACGTGTATATATATGTATGTAGTGATATTCAGGATGTAATGATGTGTACAAATGTAAGAGAAGGTTTTATAGTTGTTCGCTCTATTACTATGTTATGACTATTGATGAATTCCATTAAGTTAAACTTGCATATGATGAAACAACACTGTAATATAAAAAGCACAGGACTAAGAGTCTGGAGACTTAGATTCTAGGCCTACATTTTCCATTTAACTTCCCTTTTCAGGGTCCTTGCTTCTAGATCTTAAAATTGAGGAAGATCTTTAAGGTTCCTTCTAGTTCCAAAATTCTACAAACTGCAATCATTCTATCTTTTTCTTTAGTTACCCCAAAGCAAGAGAAATGGTACAGACATTGCCAAGTTAATGAACTCCCTGGGTATTTTTCAGGCAGTACAAAAGGCCCTTTTAATAATATGGAGGCCACTTTGAGTCCCAGCACACTGAACCACTGGGCTTTAGTATTATTCATGTAACAGACCCTTCAGTGGAGTTGCTTGGTTGGTGGAAAAAATTATCTGAGAAGATTGTTCCAGACCTTTATCTCAGAGGAAGCAGGGATAAGGCCTGAGGGTAGAATCCTGAAGAGATTTCACTTGTAGCTGCTGTGAGACTCTGAATTAATGGCGTGAGATGCAGAAGATGGAGAGAATTCATAGAACTAGGCCTAATTATGAACTTCTGAACACTGAATCTCCATCAATTTATTTCGTATTCAGAATGTATTTTCCTGTATGGGTAGAACAATGTTCAGGAAAAGGAATTATCTCAACATTCTGTTTTTGTTGATTGATATGTAGAAATACAGAAACACACATATTGCTTAGCAATACAAATAATTTGCACCTGAAATTCATTTGCTTATTCCCTTGGAGCCCTACAGAACAAAATGTTTCTAACAAATACAGCTGTGCTGGCGATACTATTGTGTTAGAGAAAACAAAAAGTTGGTCTCTGGTCCAAGGAGCTTATAGTCCAAAGGAAGTCAGGGAGGAGTTTTGAGAAACCTGGCTTCTAGTTTGGGTTTTCTATTTCCCAAACGTGCCCTGCGCTTTTATGATGGTGTGGTTTTGTTTCTTGCTAATTTTTTTTAAAGCTGGCATGCCTGTTCTCTTCACCAGCCACTTAAATGTCACCTCTGTGAAAAGCTTTCCCCATCTCCCACTCTCTCCCGTCTTTCCCACCCTCCTTTGTGCTCATGCAGTCCTTTCGTTAGCTCTTGATCACACTACCCAAAGCCACTTATATTAGAGTTAGTTGCCTTCTGTGATTTAAGGGTCAGGACCCTACTTTACTCATCAAAGGGCCTCTCCAAGCACGTATAAGAGGACAAAAGAAGTCTGGAAACAGAGGAAAGTGCATATTTAAATAATGTTATTTATATTTTCAAATAATATGTGAATATACTTTCCTCTAGTCTCTAGACAACTTTGCATACAAAATGCCTCTAAATTTCAAGCCATTGGTGCAATCACTGATCTGAAAATTTAAAAATTAAATAAATGAAAGAGTTTCCTTATGTTTCTAGATTTTTTTTTTTTTTTGAAAATCTTTACTATGTACTTTCTTCAAAGGGGATCCTTAATAAATTTTTGTTGAATCACACTGGGACTGTCTTTCCTCTGTACCTCTTTTTTTCTCATCTGTAAAAGGGAAATGCTATCTGCCCTGTCTCTTTCACGGGGATATCACAAGGGTAAATGAGAAAATGGCTGTGCGATAGAAAAAAGCAGTATGAAAATGCAAAATGTTGTTCTCATTAACTATCCAAGGATTTACTTCGTGTCCATATTGTAACACTTAAGTATGCGGACTTTGGCTAACCCCATTGCAGCTGCATTAAAGAAGATTCTCCATGAACTGCTTAAGAGAAGAAGCCAAGAAGCTGATTACAGCTTAGGGCCCCACCACAGCCATCAAAAATTACCAAAGGGATGCTGGGACTTCAAGTTTTTTCCAGTTGTGCAGGAGGAAAGTCATGGCCTCAGCCATCTGCTTCCTGTCTGCATCATGACTCACACCTTTCAGGTCCACTTGGACAGAAGTTCAGATGAGATCTGCTCAGGCCTGCTGCCCAGAGACTTGATGGTGCTAAGGTTCAGGTAGCTGTGTGAAAGGAGGAGCATGAATCTAGGACCTGAGACCTAGGGGGACTGAGACAGGGTCACAAGCTTTTTATCTTATTCAGAAAAACCAGTTCAATCTTCATTACTGGTGGTGTAAGCATGACACTATTGCTTCTTGATAGGATGCACTGAAAGGATACAACATCACTCCTATGATATTCCTGCCCCAAATTCAGAATCTGAATCTAATCACAGGGAAACATCAGACAAGCCCAAATTGAAAGGCATTCTACCAAATAACTGGCCTGGACCTTTTATTTCTATAATATACTGTACTGAGAGATAGAGAGTCTCAGGAACTTTTCCAGATTAAAGAAGACTAAAGGGACATGAGAACTTGCAACATGTGATTCTAGACTGGATTTTGGACCAGAAAAAGAACATTATTAAAGCAATTGATAAAGTTTGAATATGGACTGCAAGTATATAATAGTATTGTGCCAGTGTTAAATTTCCTAATTTTGATGATCGTGCTATGGTTATGGAAGAAAAAATCCTTGTTCTTAGGAACTACATACTGACATATTGAGGGATAAAGGGGCATAATGTTTGCCTGTGATATTAATCTCAAATTGTTCAGAAAAAATAGGCCCAGTGCAGTGGCTCATGCCTGTAATCCCAGCACTTCGGAAGGCCGAGGCAGGCGGATCGCGAGGTCAGGAAATCGAGACCATCCTGGCTAACACGGTGAAACCTCGTCTCTACTAAAAATACAAAAAATTAGCCAGGCGCGGTGGCTGGTGCCTGTAGTCCCAGCTGCTCGGGAGGCTGAGGCAGGAGAATGGCTTGAACCCGGGAGTGCGGAGCTTGCAGTGAGCCGAGATCGTGCCACTGCACTCCAGCCTGGGAGACAGAGCGAGACTCCATCTCAAAAAATAAATAAATAAATAAAATAAATAAAAGAAAAAATAATAACATGTACTATATGTATTTATTTGTGTATTATTATGTCTACATATATTATACATAGAGAGAGAGAACATAAAAAATAAGTAAATGAGGCAAAATATAAACAACTAGTGAATCCCTGTAAAGAGATACATAAGTTGTTTATTATTTTTGCAACTCTTCTGTAAGTTTGAAGTGATATAAAAATAAAGAGCTTTAAAAATAGTGAGAATTATACCAAATTTAAATGTTTACCTTATTTAAAAGCTTGCTCTAGAAAATGATATAATGTATTACTTAACATTTGCTTGCTTAACTGTCTTTAAAAAGAGTAATTTTAAAAATAAAATGAAACACTGAAAATTCCACAGTTAAGAAAACAGTGAAGCTCTGACAATGCTGCCACCTGTGAGCTTGTTCTAGTCCTTCAATGGTTAGAATTGAGTCAATAAACAAACAAGCTATAAGTGTCTGCAAGCCCAACCAGGAAAAATAGTTTAACAATGCAAACAACTCACCTTGGTGGGCTTGTGGATGATGGGTCCTCAGCATAAATGACCTGAACATGTCAGTTGAAAAACTGAATAACTTGAGTGTGCAGAACAAATGTCCAAGCTGCCTTCACACTTTAGGGAAGGTACCAATGGAAGGTGCTGGGGTAAATCATGCTTACCAAAAGGAAGATAAGGGCAGAAAGGCATATAGGAGGTGCTGTGTGGGCAGTGGAACAACAGAGGTAGACTTCCTATCTTGGCATGTCCATATTTACAAGCTTTACTGCTCAGCAAAGAATAACTAAAAGCCAACTGTAAAAATAATTTTCATCCATCTCATAATCTCTAGGTAACACTGGTTACACAGAGTTCAGCAAATACTTCTTTGGTAAAATGAAATAGCTCAACAGGATAATCAGAAAGTTCTGGAAGGTTCAATAGCAGAAGTTAAAGGGGCCATTAAAGCAATGGAACAGACATTAGAAATTATGGGGCAGGCAGTAGCCAGATTAGCCAGGAAATTAAAAGACTGATATAGAAAAAATAAAATGAAAATGGATGTCGGGCAGTGGTATGCTGTTAAATGTTTAGCAACTGGCTGTGAGAAAAAAACAACCTTGACTTATAGTATTTGTTAATGTCCATGGTGTAAATATTCCCACCATGGCCAAATTCAAGTTAAAAACGTGATGTCACTCAATACAGAGTTGAGAAGCAATGTACACAATCAGCTCTCACCACCTACTGTGAGCTGGCTCTGGCACACCACTGATGGTGACTTGGGTGCCACTCTTATAGCTAGATATGTTACCCTAGTAAGTAACTTAACCTTTTGGCTCTCAATTTCCTCATCTGTAAAATGTCAAACCTCATAAGATTATTTAGAGAATCAAATAAAACTAATTTATCTCCATCTAAGGTGTCTTCCAGCTCTGACCATCTCTGATTCTGTGATGCAGTTAGTCATATTGGTGGCTTTTTGCCTTTTACCATCTCACACCAAGTCTTATGAGCAGGAGAAAGATTAGAGAAGGCTAGAGGAAGTTGCTCCACAGTATGGTAATCAGAGAAGAAGCCACATCAACACTGCCTTAGGTATAAGAGATTCAAGGCAGTAACCAACCCACATTTTCTACACAGAGATTTCTGGGTGAGAATCTGTTTGGATAGCGGGGCTAGGGAATTTATGTGCTTTTGTTATTTAATGATATACTTATTTGGAATAGTTTAAGGGGTATACATGGTGGCCAAGGCCAGTGCAATGTGTATATGTGCTCTCTTCCTATACTGCATCAGAATCTGCCTGGTAATGAAAAGTGCACAGCAAAAGTAGGAGCTATTCATTTGTTGATGTCCAGTAAACCTAAATGGAGTAAGTAACTCAGTGCAACTTTTTGGGACTGCTATCTTTGTTATTTCCACTGACTGGTGCCTGGCGACATAAAGTGCCCTGAACACCCCCTTTGCTATGTCTCTGAACTGGGGAGACAAGTGTTCAACCCATGTCCCAAAGCATGGTTTGGTTACCTCATTAGCTTTGGAGACCTTTTGGAAACTCTTTGGAAGAAGTGCTAGAATGTAGCAGGAAATAAGTCAGGAATTGGAGGAATAAATAAAAGTGACTAGAAGCTTGCTCCCTGCTTGGATTTGCAGAACTTCAAGCTAATGAAGCCAGATGAAGAAAATTTCTGGCCTTAATGTGCTGTTGAGTTAGAATGGAAGAGAAAACCTTCACCAAGCCATTCAGGAAACTGAGTGCAAAGAGGTTTAGTAAGGTATAAGAGACATAATACCTTGTGCTTCCGGAGGCTGCCAGGACTGGTGGGCGTAGAGATGGGAGACTGCTTAGACTTGGGGGTAGAGAGCTGGCTGCTGGAGGTTCCGTTTGCTAGCCCAAGGCAAGAGAAAAGGAAGGGATAAAAATCAACAGCATACAAAGGAGCAAGTTATCCTTCCCCTCAGAAGACACTAAGAACATTCAAACAAGGTACACAGACAACCAAGTGATTTGGTGAGTAGAACAAAGGTGAAAAGAAACACATTCCTCAAAAGGGCAAGAACTGCAATCCTCAGTTAATTGGATCCCTATGCAGTGCAAGGCCGTCATCCTCCCACCCTTTCCTCCTCAGTGGTTCCCAATCACAGGGGTCTGTTTCTTTTCAAACATTTTTCATATTCCTTCCCAGGTTTGCCCCTAACATCTCTGGGAGGTAGTCTGGGAAGGTATTATTTTGCTTTAATTTTACAGAGGACAAAAGTGAGGCACAGAGAGGTTATGTGCCTTACCTTAAAGGGGAAGAAATATGGGCAATTTGGACCAGTGCACATTTCCTTTGGTGCCAGATGATGGGGTAGGTGAAAGACAGCCCCATTGTTAGTCTCTCCCCCTCTCTTTTCCTGCTCATGCCACACCATTGTGCCTTTCCTACCTCATTCTGCATGTGTGAAAAGAACAGGAGGAAAGAAAGAGAAAATAGGCTAGTCAGGAAGAATGAAAGAGAAAGTGGAGGAGAAACAGAAGGTGAAACATTAAAAGAAGGCTCAAGCAGCAGAATGGGCAGAGGAGAAAATCAAAAAAGAGAGAATGACAAAGAGATTGGGAATGGAGGAGAAAAGAGACAAGGAAGATGATAAGATATTAAAAGAGAAGGAGGAAGTTGAAACAGGAAGAAAGGCATAGAGACACATAAAGATCCAAAATGGTAGCCAGAATCAGGGTTCACCCACATTTGGCTCTAGCCAAGAAAATGCTGAAAATCAGAGTTTCTTTTTAAACATCTTTATATTCTATTGTGTTGTTAAATTGTTTTATATTCCCTTGCTAATGAGCTTTTTAATATCCAATCATGAAGAAAGAAAAGTGGAATATTAAAATGGAACAATTAAACAGCTTTCAAAGTGGATTCTTGTTCAGACACTTCATACTAAAGTATTTTTTTTTAATCTTAAGAGCTAAATTGTTAAACAGAGATATTCTAAAATGTGCTTCAAAAACAAAGGCAAATATCCTGAGGGTGTGTGGAGAGTGGGGGAGAGGAAGAGAGAGGGGGAGGGAGAAAGAGTGGGGGGGAGGGAGACAGAGAGAATAAATAGAAAATTGAAAACATTAAGCAGAAAGATGGCCTGATAGTGTTCCTGTCAGTCCCATAGGTAAAGCTTAAACTGCTGTATCATGAATATTTCCTGAGGATACATTCCTTCTGCACCACTTATGGAAATATTTCCCTAGGTTCTGGAACATGCACATTAACTGTAGAGATGGAAGAGACATCAGTGTAGTGGTTGGTAAGTTTATTTAAGCGCAAGTGAGCTGAAAAATGGACACTTAAGCATTCACTGTCTGGCTTATATCCTCACTCATCTCTCACCCACTCATTGAGAAGCCCTCCTCCCTGTCATTCTTTCATTTAGCCAGTAGCTATGGAGCTCTACCTATGAGCCAAACAAAGTGTTAGACATCGAGGTTTCAGAGAGGAGTAAGCTACTTCCTGGGGGAGGCAGGCAAGAATTCAGTGAAATAAACGCTAAGACATAGCCTTGCATAGGGTATTATTGGAATTCAGAGAACAGACTTTGAAATCTGGGGCCTGGAAGACAAACAAGAGGAGGCAACACCTGAGAAATCTTGAAAGATGAATCTGAAATAGGCAAATCAATAGAGACAGAAAGTAGATTAATGGTTTCCAAGGGTTGGAGGAAGGGCAGGAGTTTGAAAGTCTGCTAATGGGTACAAGTTTTCTTTGGGGAAGGCAAAGATTCTGACATTAAATAGTGATGATGGTTGTACAACTCTGTGGTCAAACTAAAACCCACTGAGTTGCATATGTTAAATTAGTAAATTATATGTTATGTAAATTGTATCTCAATAAAGCCCTTAAAAAAAGAAGAATCAGAGATAGAATCATTCTACCATAACAACACATAGGCAGAGAGGATAGGAAAGGTATTCTAGGCATTAGAATTGCCAACATCCTTTCATGTTAACAACCCACAATAATCTAGGCATTGAAGGAACACACTTCAAAATGTTAAGGGTCATCTACAACAAACCTATAGTTAACATCATACTGAATGGGCAAAAGCTGGAAGCATTCCCCTTGAAAACCAGCACAAGACAAGGATGTCCTCTCTCACCACTCCCTTTTTTGTTGTTGTTTTTGTTTTTTGAGACGGAGTCTTGCTCTGTCACCAGGCTGGAGTGCAGTGGCGCAATCTCGGCTCACTGCAACCTCCACCTCTCAGGTTCAAGCGATTCTCCTGCCTCAGCCTCCCAAGTAGCTGGGACTACAGGCATGCACCACCATGCCCGGCTAATTTTTGTATTTTTAGTAGAGATGGGGTTTCACCATATTGGCCAGGATGATCTCGATCTCTTGACCTCGTGATCCTCCTGCCTCAGCCTCCCAAAGTGCTGCAGTTACAGGCAAGAGCCACTTCGCCTGGCCCCTCTCTCACCACTCTTATTCAACATAGTATTGGAAATTCTGGCCAGAGCAATCAGTCAAGACAAGTAAATAAAAGGCATCCAAATAGGAAGAGAGGAAGTCAAACTATCTCTGTAGGTGATATGATTCTATATCTAGAAAACCCCATAGTTATCTGCCCAAAAACTCCTTGATCTCATAAACAATGTCAGCAAAGTCTCAGGATACAAAATCAATGCACAAACATCACTAGCCTTCCGAGACACCAACAACAGCCAAGCTGAGAGCCAAATCAGGAATGCAATTCCATTCATACTTGTTAGAGAAAGAATAAAATACCTAGGAATACAGCTAACCAGGGAGGTGAGAGATCTCCACAATGAGAATTATAAAACACTTCTCAAAGAAATCAGAGAAGACATAAACAAATGGAAAAACATTCTATGCTCATGGATAATAAGAATCAATATCATTAAAATGGCCATACTGCCCAAAACAATGTACAGATTAAATGTTATTCCTATCAAACTACCAATGACATTCTTCACAGAACTTGGGAAAACTATTTTAAAATTCATATGGAACCAAAAAAATAGCCCAAATAGCCAAAGCAAGGATAAGCAAAAAGAACAAAGCTGGAGGCATCACATTACCTGACTTTAAACTATACCACAGGGCTACAGTAACCAAAACAGCATAGTACTGGTATAAAAACAGACACATAGACCAATGGAACATAACAGAGAGCCCAGAAATAAGGCCACAAACCTACAACCATCTGATCTTTGACAAAGTTGACAAAAATAAGCAATAGGGAAAGGACTCCATATTTAATAAATGGTGCTAGGATAACTGGCTAGCAATATGCAGAAGGTTGGATCTGGGCCCTTTCCTTACACCATATACAAAAATTAACTCAAGGCAGATCAAAGACTTAAATGAAAAACACTGGAAGATAACCTAGGCAATACCATTCAGCACATAGGACTTGGCAAAGATTTAATAATGAAGACATCAAAAGCAATTGAAAAAAAAAAGCAAAAATTGACAAATAGGATCTAATTAAACTAAAGAGCTTCTGCACAGTGAAAGAAACTATCAACAGAGTGAGCAGACAACCTACAGAATGGTAGAAAATACTTGCAAATTATGCATCTGACAAAGGTCTAATATCCATCATCTATAAGGAACTTAAGCAAATTTACAAGAAATAAACAACCCCATTAAAAAGTGGGCAAAGGGCATGAACAGGCAGACACTTTTCAAAAGAAGACATTCATGTGGCCAACAAGCATATGAAAACATGCTTCACATCACTAATCATTAGAGAAATGCAAATCAAAACCACAATGAGATACCATCTCACACCAGTCAGAATGGCTATTAATAAAAAGTTGGCCAGGCACGGTGGCTCATGCCTGTAATCCCAGCACTTTGGGAGGCTGAGGCAGGCTGATCACAAGGTCAGGAGTTCGAGACCATCCTGGCCAACATGGTGAAACCCTGTCTCTACTAAAAATATAAAACTTAGCTGGGTGTGGTGGCGTGCACCTGTAATCCCAGCTACTCAGGAGGCTGAGGCAGGAGAATCGCTTGAACCAGGGAGGCGGAGGTTGCAGTGAGCTGAGATCATGCCACTACACTCCAGCCTGGGTGTCAGAGTGAGACTCGGTCTCAAAAAAAAAAAAAAAAAAAAGTAAAAAAATAATATGCTGGCAAGGTTGTAAAGAAAAGGGAATGCTTATGCACTGCTAGTGGGAGTGTAAATTACTTCAACCATTGTGAAAAGCAGTGTGGTGGTTCCTCAAAGAACTTAAAACTGAATTACCTCAGTGTACCCTAAAACTTAAAGTATAATAATAATAATAATAATAATAATAATAATAAAACTGAATTACCATTTGACCCAGCAATCTCATTATTGGGTATATACCCCAAGGAATATGAATCATTCTACCATAACAACACATGCATGTGTATAATCATTGTAGCACTATTCAAATAGCAAAGACATGGAATCAACCTAAATTCCCATCAATGATAGACTGGATAATGAAAATGTGGTGCATATACACCATAGAAAACTATGCAGCCATGAAAAAGAACAAGATTATGTACTTTGCGTTACCATGGATGAAGCTGGAGGCCATTATCCTTAGCAAACTAACACAGGAACAGAAAACCAAATACTTAATTTCCCACTTATAAGTGGGAGCTAAATGATGAGAACACATGGACACAAAGAGGTGAACAACAGTCAATGGGGCCTAATTGAGGGTGGAGGGTGGAAGGAGGGAGAGGATCAGAAAAGCTACCTATCAGGTACTATGCTTATTACCTGGTTAACAAAATAATCTGTACACCAAACTCCCATGACATGCAGTTTACCTATATAACAAACGTGCACATGTATCCGTGAACCTAAAATAAAAGTTAAAAAAAATGCACCAGCAGGGACAAAGATATGAATGTGTGAGAGAATACATTATGTTTACAGAAGTGCAAGTAACTCATAATGGCTCAAGCACAGGGTGCCAGCAGAGAGTTTCAGGAGATGAGGCTGGAGACAGAGGATAAGGGTCAGCCCCTGGGGGCCTTTTTGTGTAGCCTGTTAAGAAGTTTGCATTTGGTTTCTGAAGGAGAGTCACAGAAGAATTTTAAGCTGAAAGTGATATGATCAAATTTGCATTTTAAAGCTCCAGCTGCTGTGGTTGGTTAAGACTGAGGGTAGAGTGGGAAGGGGTAGGGTAGAAGCAAAGAGGTTGGTTAGAAGACATTGCACTAATCCAGGTGAGGGATGATGATGGTTCACTAAGGCCACAGGGGAGGGAGAGAATGAACACCATGGTAGATAGGGACCTAGAGGCCAGATAAGCATAGAGTAGTGTATTTATATACCATACAACCACCCAAAGAACATACATACATACAACCACCCAAAGAACATGACCTGTGCCAAATAGCACCAAGAATGTGGGCACTAGACTTTGTCAAGGCACTAGGCTTTTTTGTGAATAACAAATGCACTTTGGAAAAGGCAAGAGTCTGTGGAGTCGCAATGGGGCAAAGCAGTCAATTACTCTTTGTAGGAAATGAAGGAGTTAATAGTTGAAACAGTTAATGGACCACCTACAGTGCCTGAGGGCTTCCCCAGCAGGACCTGCCTGTAGCACTCAAGGTAAGAAGCAATCTTGGAGACCTATATGAGCTGACACAATAGAACTCTTCCAAAAGAGCTGTGACCTCGGCCATAAAGTCTGAGTAGTGGGCAACCCCGGTAAGTTCTCCTCTGGCATTTTGTTTTACATGATTGCTATATACTTTACAGATTCTAGTGTCCCAGTATTTGTTAGCCAAGCTATAAAGGGATGGCTGCTATACCCTCAATATTAGAACTGTCTTTTTTACCTACACACTTACCTAGCTAAAAATGAGTCCACTGGCCTTGCCAAAGTGTGGAAAATTGTTAAGCACAAGCGTGTCTCCATGTGAATCAGTTTCTATTTATTGGCCACAGAGCTGAATGCATAGGCTCTTCAGCAACTTCTAGGTCTTTTGTCAGTATCCTCTGAAACATTTTCACTCAGTAACTTTAGGGGCAGTACATAAGTACATATTCCATATATGCCTCTCTATATATTCTCTGCATATGTGTACGTTTATATATGTTCCCAATTCCCCTCCACCCATTCCTCTCCCTTTTAAAATTAAGAATTAATCTTAAGCTGTCTGTAAATAAAGGACTTAATTTTGTCATCAACATTCAACAAGCATTTTGGAAATCAGCTTTTAATAATTTAACTACCATTCACTGCACTGTTGTAAAAATGCAGACACTTTGTCAGACGTTCCCAGAGTTCCCTGGTAGAATGAAATCCAAAAGTGGACATAGAGAAATTAAGTAATGTAGACTTGCACAGTTAAATGTAGATTCATTACAAGCTAAAGGAGGCCCTACATTTACAGACTAGATAAAATGTATTCAAGTGCACACTTTGTCTATGGATTCTGTGGGAAAAAAAATCTGGAAAGGTGCCATTTGACATGGATTCTAGAGCCAATTCACATAAATGTCAAGTAAAAGAAGCAGCAGGAAATAATACAAATAGGGTCTGATGAACTTTGTGTCCTTGGATTGGTAAATCCATGTAGATCCACATTTCATTTTAAGAGTGGCTAGAAATGGCACCACTGTTTGATATCCTTCATTTTCCTTTATTCTTCTTTGCTAACCATCCTTAGCTCTTGTCTCTGAGCTTTCATTTCTAAGCGGCAATTAGGAAATGCCTTGGTGGATCTTCTCCTTCTTTAACTTGTCTCTCTTTCTCATTTCCCTTCTCAGAACCACAGCATTGTCTCACTGTTCTGACCTTTTATTTATACATGGTCCAAATTCTCTCATCTCTTTCAACTCTTTTATAGTCCATTTTTCCCCTTGGCAACAAGGGGCATCAAAAACTTTTCTATCTCCTAGGCCATCTTTTCAATCTTATCAACAAAAATAGGATAAAAATTACTCTTTATTGAGTGTCTATGATGGGTCAGGCACTCTTCTTTCTCTCTCTTTCTCTCTTTCTCTCTCTCTCTCTCTCACACACACACATACACACATGCACACACATGTTCCAGCTAGGGGTAGCAAATACAGGATTTGAATGTAAGTCTCTTTGATTCCAAAGCCTATATGGTTTGTTTGTTTTTGCTAACATAGGCTCTTTAAAAAATAATAATAATAATTGCTTCTGAAATTCCTTCCTGTGACAATTTTCTGATGGAGGCTAGGGAGGAGGGTGAAAGTTGTGGCCGAGAAAAGAGAAAGTAATGAAAAGAAGATAGACACCAGAGCTGACACCCATCTTCAGGGCTTCTATACTATTTGTCTGGTTTAGATTTAGAAAGTGGTTAGCAAGAGCTTTCTTTCATTCACCGAACCAGCTGGGTATCATACACAGTGTCATAAAACAATAGCAGACAGAGCATTAGCATGACATGTAACTACCCTCATGTTACAGAGTTCTCTGGGAAGATAGTATCTATGCCCTGTCTGTCAACCCTCTCAGTTGGTGCCCTTCAGCTACGCAGCACAATTGCCAAGCTTGGTCCTGCAGTCTTGGTTCACTGGCTCCTCTGAATGATTATGCCTGTTCTTGCCTTTGTACTCATCTTTAGCTCCTTGGCTCTGTCTGCCTTTCCTGTCAGAATGGAACAGGACAAGCCCAAACAGGATGGTTGGTAAAGAAACTAGGCTGACTTATCTAGATTTACAGAGATTTAAATATATGGGGGAAAATGGGTCCCTGGGGGATGAGGAATAAGGGGTATGTGTGTGGATGGGGTAGGGAGAGGTTAGTTCCCAAAGAACAATGAGAGAGTCCAGTTTTTGGTGCGAGTGGCCAAGGACAGAGTGGGGTCACTAGCCAGGCAGAGTGGATGCTAAACTCCCAAACTGCGGATACCCTTGTCTGGAGGCTGGACCAATTCCTGGAAACTAGGAAGCAACTGAGTACAAGTTGGGCATAAGAGACCCCAGGTGTAGCAATTATAGAGCTGCCTGGGCAGCAGGTTACATGAGTCATTATACTTTCTGGGCTCAAGTTTGCATGACCAGAATGGTACAGAAAATAAAGGGACAGCTTGGCATCTACTTTTCTCCCAACCTTTGACCACAGACCAAACCAAGTTAATGCTCATTCACTTAGCCCTGGCTTTCCCTCCCATCCTAAGCCCAACATTTGAGCCCAACTCAAAATCAAGCCTCGTGGTTTTTATTTGATGTCATTTTGAAATATTGCTCATTGAAAACAACCCCAGTTTATCAAAAGAGCTATGATAATAATTTCAGAGCCCTTTTTATAATTTCAGCTGTTTTTCTGCAGTTATTTTTAGAGCATTTTACCATACATGAACTCACATTATTCTCCTGATAGCTCTAAGAGATGGTGGCCAGGTATTACTAGTCTCCTTTCAATTAACAAGGATATAGGGGCTCAGAGAGGGTATGACTTGCGTAAATGGTATAAACTCTGCCCCTTCTCACTGGATAGTGGCTTCTGGACTTGCTCACAGATTCTATTTCAAAATTTCCTTAAAGTTAGCACACCACATACCTCCCACTGTGAACTTCTAGTGATTCATTTTCTGTCTTGTGTTCTGTAACTCCCTAATGCCTTGCAGAGGGAGATCTCAACACACAATTCTGCCACTTCCTCATTTTTCTCATACTGAGATGCTCTAAGATTTTATTCATTCCAGTCCAAAGATAACTTGTTTTCCCCTTACAAATAGAGGGAGTTTTCCTGGAAGGCCATCCAAGTGGATCCAAGGTGGTTTCAACTTACTTCAGAACAAGGTGAAGAGACAGACCCTGTGGTTTTCACAAATACATTCCAAAGAGCCCTTGGGCAGGGTGTCTGGATTGCTTTGGCTAATTGTTTCTGCTCAATGGAAAAGCTTTTGTCCCTCTCCCTAGACCCATCCTTTAGGGGAGCAAGAACTGAGAGCCTGGGAATAGTTCTTCAATGATTTGATCATAGGGTTTGCTCTCAAGCCAAATTCAATTGTAGGTTGTGAGACACTGTAACTTCAGAAGATGGAATTTGAATTTTAAATATATTTCCTACGGAATCTTGGACAGCATGAAGTTATGAATCCTTTAAATAAGGGGGAGAAGTAAGAGTCTTCCTTGTTACAAAACAAATGTATATACCCAATCCTGCAATATTTTGACACAGATGAGTTTCCCTCAAGAAGAGGACATCTGTAGAGGGGCTGATGGAAGTGCCAGAATTGTTTTCTCAGGGTTGACAATGCTGTCAACATTTATTTCCTACTGAGAAACAGAACATGTTTCTGGTGGAGCTAGCCTGTTGTCAACGCTGACTGCTGGTTTTCCTGGTGCAGGGACTAGGATAAACTGCACTGTTCTTAATTTGTGAAAAGAACACAGGCTTTGGAATCAGTCAAAGTTTTAAATCCTGGCTTAGCCATTTCCTAGATTTGTGATCCTGGGGCTAACCTAACCTCTCTGAGTCTCAGTTTCCCCATCTGTAATATTTGAATAATAATTATCTCAATTGTTGCTGTTTTGATGATTACATGGCAGACTATACATAAAATGCTTATCTAAGTGCCTGCCACATAGAAAAGAGTTCAATAAATTGTATTTTCTATCAATATTACTACCACCACTACTAGCACTGAGTAAGTATTCAATTTATAGGCACTGAGTTAGGAAATCCTAGTCCACAAGAGATGAGATATCATTCTATGTAGGCTGAGTGCTAGTTCTTTGGCTAGTTGGTCAAGTATCAGATAATCGAAGCTTTCCTTAGGTGAAGCCTATTATTTCTGTTTTTTTTTTTTTTTTTTTTTTGCATTTTACTGCTGTGCTCCCCAAAGCAAAATGATTGGCCCTATCCTTTTCTCTCTTTTTACCCTCTCAGCATTATTATGGCAGGGGAAGCTGTGTTGGTCAATGAACAGTGTGGAGCCACTGAAAGTTTTGGAGCAGGGAAGTAGCACAATGAAAATGGTGTTTTAGGATGAGAAATGTGGTGGCACCACACCACATGGATAAGTGGACAGAGATTTGAAGCAGAAATATTGCTAAGGAGTCTGCGAAATAATCGAGACATCAGGTCATAAGAGAAAGGAAAGGACTGCTGTATAAGTCACATGGAGATGGTTCACATGTCCAACAATGATAACAACAGCACACAGTGGGTATGCAGGATTAATGAGTGGGAAGTCAAAAATAGCACCAGGGTGTTGAACCCGGGAAGCATGATAATTCTATTGTCAGACAAAGAGATGGGAGGTGGAAATGCTTTTGATTTTTAGATAGCTTGTATTTGTCACATATAAGCCATATACACAGGATTGTTTAGTAGGCATTATGGGTCTGACATCCAGAAGGAAGATCGGGGCTGGAGAGGTAGAGTTAAGAGCCTCCTTTGATAAGCCATATTCATCACCACCTCTGCCCCTTTGTTCATGCTTCCCTGACAGCCAGAAGTATCCATCTCCTTATCAATTTACATATAGCCCTTCTTCAAGTTCCAGTTCTCCCAGGAATTCCTCCCTTAGCACCTTAGTCCCTAATGAGCTCTCTCCCATGAACTCCAATAGTTCCCATAATACTTACTACCAGTATCTATTATGCATTTTGCATTTAAATAAGTTATTACCATTAACATGGCATTAATGGTTCAGTGGTTAAAATTGTGGACTGTGGAGTCAGATTGCTTGGGTTTAAATTCCAGTTCTATCATCTTACTAGCTGTGTGATCTTGGGCAGGTCACTAAACTTTTGTATGCCTCAGTTTCTTCATCTGCAAAATGGGGATAATAGTAATTGCCTCACAAGGTGTTAAAGATTAAATTCGTTAATACAAGTAAAGCGATTAGAACAGTTGCCTGACACATAATAGGAGCTATATAAGTATTTGTAAATATATTTTTAAAATTTACATGTATACTGGTTACCCAAATAAATCATAAATTTCTTAGTGGCAGGGAATTCATCTTAACATCCCTTTTCTTCATAGCGCCTAGCACTACTAAGTACTTTAGAGGGGTACTTTGCACATTCAGTTGTGTGTAAACACAAGTCCCAAGCCAAGACTGGCTGATAAGACTCATGTAGGGAAATATCACCATATACCATGCACTATGGGGTGCTCACTGGCACCCACTATACTGCTTGCTCCAATCATTTTCTAAGCAGGTTTTAGAAGAATCAGATTGGGGGAGGAACTGGGGAAGTTTTTCTCTTCCCACAGCTCTGTCAAGGACACCACTTCCCTTTGGAGTTGCTGGTAGGGGAGCTAGGGGAGCTGAAGGAATGTCTAAGCTGTCTTGTTTCAGTGCTCTGTAGCACTGAAAGGCACCTAATTACTTGTGGGACTTTGCTCAAAGCAGCACAAAGGAAATGACACAGACACCAACCCACCCCTTGCCTTTCCACCTCCCTAGCCTGGAGATGGGAGAAGGGGAAAAGAAGCCAAGAAGCAAGGACCATCCAACGTAGACCTTTGCATTCACCAGACAGCACATCCCACATACTACTGTGTGTCAGTGGGACACTGCGAATAATGCTTGCTGGGAAGTCAGGAGAGCGAGGTTCTGGCTCTTGGGTGCTAAGTAATGTGTGACATGGAAGATCCCAAGATCCTAAACTTTGTATCTTAGTTCCCCAATGAAAAAAAAAGATAATTATCAATTTCCAACTTAATTCATAGTGCAATTATGAGGAACAACTGAGGTAATAGATTTGGAAATATTTTGCAAAGTGCATAGCATCTAATTCACGTAAAAAGATTGTTATCATGAATCTCTCTTAGCTAGAGAAGAAAGGTATTCTTGTGCTGTTTAAAACAGTAGCCAATAGTCACATGGCTGTTGAACATTTGAAGTGCGGCTAGTCAGAACTGAGATACGTTGTAAGTGTAAAATACAACTCAATTTCAAAGAATGTGTAATTTATTACATTAATTATATGTTAAAATGATAATATCTTGAATATATCATTATATGAAATATGTCAAAATTAATTTTGCCCATTTTTTAACTTTTTAAGATGTGGCTACTAGAAAATGTAAAATCACATACATGATTTACATTTATGGCTCACATTCTATTTCTATTGAGCAGAGCTGGTCTAGACAGTCACTTTCAGGAAGGTCAGAATGACCAAGTCCCTCTATCTTAGGCAACCCAAAGCAGCCTACTAGTTTCAGAAAAGAAGGACCCTGGGATACAGGTCTTTCATGAACCCTGCTGTTTTGTGTCCCTTGACCTCCTCTTCTAAAGGCTGTATATTTTGTTAGAGAAGGCTTTCTTTCTTATGAATTTGGGAACGGAAAAGGTCGGACTTTCAGAAATAGGTGCACATGAGTTGGGGGAAGGGGAATGGAGAACATTGGATTGCTACAACAATGACTTACTGTTGAAGAATAGCAAACTAATTATCACATTACAATTCTCTCAGCCTACCAGGGTGGGTAATTAGCTTCCTTCGGGGGCTCCTTAAAAAAAAGAAAGAAAGAGAAAGATTCCTTCCCAGCAACTAGCTATTTTGTCCTTTTAATTCAATTCAATTCAACTGGGGACAAAGTTACATAAAGGGAAAATTAACACATTAATGGCTGAAATGGAAACAGAGAGAGACATGTCTTTCTTTAGTTCTGAAGCCAGGCTTACCTTCGCTCATCAAAATGGCAAGTCTGGGGTTAATCAAAGTGTGGCACTGCATAAGCTTTTTTCAAATATCCCATAGGAGCCTCCTGGGCTCAGATTTTATCTTTTTACCACAGTTCCATGGCCTGATTTAAAGACAGACATAGCTAATATGACTTGGATTCTAAGAGTCCATCAGTTCTGCCCGGTGAAAATGAGCTCCTTACAGAAATATTATATAGACAACCAAATCCTTACTTAACTTGAGTTTAGGGCTTAGCAACAGACATTCCATTTGGGGCAAACTCAATATTGGCAGAAGTGAGGATTGAACTTGAAGGAAATAAAGTAGAAGGATTTGATTTATTCATGGGGCAGAACAGGAAAGGGACAACTTAAGGTCTAAAGACTAAGGAATAAAGAATCAAATTATAGCACAAATTACAGACCAAATAGCATCAATTTACTAAACCTCAAGTCAGAATGAACCTAGCTATTAACTGAACCATGAATTTGACCATATAGATATAGATATAGATATCTAGCAAACTTGTTCAAACCAGAATCAAACCTGTATATTTTCCAATGAAGTAGAACATCAAAACATTCCTTAAACTGAACCTGAACCCAGCCAATGTTTCATTTGGTTAGAATTCCTGCTAAAGAGGAGCACTTTTGGTCTTTCTTTTGTCTTCAAAGGAAGACAATCTTCCATTGGTCTATCTTCCATAGACTTGGATTCTAAGAGTCTTTTGTTACTCAGGTTGAAAGAAGTTTTATAAATCTGTTCACAAGTTCCACATCCAAGACTGACTAACACAGGATGGAAACAGGGTGGTACTACCATGTCCTAGAAATGAACAAAGCCTGTTTGCCCCACCTAACCTATTATCATTTGGTTAAGTGTATTTTAACCTGTACATGTCCCTGGCTAACAGCTAAAAAAAATTGACATTTTATGAAACAATTGTTACTTTTTAAATCTCAAATGTCTGTAAGGAGAAATTTATGCCATATGAAAAGTATGCACTGTCTATAGCTTATCATTCTGGTTATCCACTTTTGTTTCTGTGGGAGCTATTTTACAACTCTGTAAATTGTAAATAACTGATAACAATGGAAAATTATCCTTATCTATAGAGATTCAAATTCTGAATTATCTAACGATGATATCGAATCTCAGAAAAGGCAAAAATCTTGCACAAATCACAAAGCTAGGAAGTGGCGTAGCTGGGACTTCTTAGAGAGTCATCTCCCTCTCCTCTTTCATATCTTACCAATCTCCTCGTCCCAGCTTGGAATGGTCCTGAGTGAGGTGGAAGTGGAGAGGGGAAAATGGGTATAGCAAATCCAAACTTTAGCTAAGGTACTGTTTTGCCTGAGATCAGCTTTGCCCTTATGGAATGTTCACTGAATGGATGCCTTGGACTAGGCTTTAAACAAACTCCCATGAAATGGGCTTGGTTATGTTACAGCCCTTCAGGGTTGGAATCATGAGGAGGCTATAGACACATTATCTGAGATGAGCCCAAACATTCTGGCAATTGCCATAAAGATTGTCTAGACTAGGGTTTGACTTCATTTATGTTCATGAACATCAGAATATAAATGAATATTCCAATTCTTTAAACTGAGAACACCATGTTAGATTGGTGGTAGGAAACAGAGGTTATTTGTAATTCTGCTATCTGCCAAGCAAATTCCCCTCATACACCCAAATTGGTTACTCTGTTTATCGTGTGGGTTGGAATAAATCCTCATTTCTTTTTTTCTTTTTTTTTAGTGAAGGAGTTATGAAAAAGCAAGAGCAGATCTTGCCTGCCAAAGCCTGGGTTGGGATCTCTTATATTGTAACTCCCTTCAATTTGACAAATATTCATTGAGTTCTAATATATTCACGTTATATCTCTGATATTTTAGAGTCAGTGAGGTGCATATTTTGTAGAAGGGAAATTCTGTAGGTGGCATTCTGGAGATCAATGATTTGACATATATTTAAACTGTGTAGTTATAGGTAGTTTTGTTCATGTGTGCTGGGTAACCAATTGGATGCAGTCTGCAAAGAGGATCTATTTACTTCAAGCTGATACCACCTGAGAATTTCTAACTGATGGGTTATATGGTGGTTTAAAAAGAGATCTACAAATTCTTCAACACTCTTTCCTTTTATAAATAGAGTCTGGTTCCTCTCTCTTTGAATGTAGGTTGGACTTAGTGACTGCTTCCAATGAATATAATAAAGGAGAAGTGACAGTGTTGGCTATGGAGACTAGATCACAAAAGGCAATGCATCTTGTTCTTTATTCATTCTCTTGGATCACAAACTAAGGTAGGAGATCTTGCCAACAGCCATATTGTAAGTGGATCCTACAGCCCCAGTTGAGCCTTCAGATGACTGCAGCCCCTACTAATATTTTAATGATACCCACATGACAGACTCTGAGCCAGAACCACCTAGATAAAACACTCTAGAATTTCTTGCCCACCAAAACTGTGAGATAAAAAAAAAAAATGCCTTTTCTTTAAGCCACTAAGTTTTGGGGTAATGAATTTGTTTCACAGCAGGATACAAGTAATACAGGTTAGAAATCCCAGAAATAGCTACTGCTGTTTCTGAGAAATGATTAGCTAAGCAATTATTGCCAGACTTTATTAATCTTGACCAAGTGTTTTAAAGTGTATTTTTTGCAAGTCTCTGCTTAAAAACTGTCAAATTTTATTCTCAGCCCAGGTGTTAAAACCTAGGTCTTTGTAGTTTCAGCAATATAAATTTGCTTAGATATAGATTTATGTGCTCTTCTGTACATTTGAACAAGATAGCATCAAGGCACATGTATTTTTTATTTCTTCAGCAAACATTATCTAAATGCTTGATTGGTCTCTAGCACCATGTTGGGTAAAATAGGTACTGTTGTGCATCTATTTATTCACAAATATTACTGGAGCATCTACTAGGGGCCAGGCACTATGCTCTGCACTGATGATATGAAAATGAACCTACCACATTACCTTTGAGGGGCTCAGCATTTAATTGGGGAAGTAGACAGGTAAACACATACTTGACAACACAGTGTGGTGAATATTACCCCAAAGATATGAATGGCATGCTATGGTATTGCAGAGACTGGAACAATTATCTCTATGTGAGGTCTTGAAGGATGAATAGGAGTTTTCAAGCAAAAAAGGCTGATGGGTTAGAGGATGGCATTCCAGGTATGGGGGAACAGGGAGTGCAAAGACATGGAAGTACTAAAAGCCTGGGTTGCCTTTTCATACTTTAATTTCCTCAACCCAAGAATAAAGAGATGGCTGGTAATATGCATGCTCCTGGCAGTCTGATGCAGGCAGTACAGGCTATTCGTCTTGGCACCAGCATTTCGTAGCCATCAGGCTACTCATGATGCCCCAAACTGAAGGGCACTTTTGTTTTCCCAAGGCTCTCAGACTGCAAGAATTCTCATGATAAATTCTGAGCCTTGGGATGACAAATGTATAAGTATTTTGGACCATATAGTTTCCTTAGTGTGAAGAACCTCAAATTGTGCATAAATCTAAGCTTCTGAACTTGGACTTCTAAGGCCTTTTATTTTTGATATTTGTTATAAAAGAATGGAAGACATTGCCTCTTAGATCAGTGTCACTCAAACTGTGGGTCCAAGACAAGATAGGGTTCACATCAGAATGCAAATCAACATACTGCTGCCTTCATCAATAAAATCAGGCTCTGAAAAAAAGGCAGCTGAGCTAAATGGTTTGCTTAATGGCATAGTTTATTTACATTTGGCACAAGCTCCTAATCTTGCCACAGACTGACTGGTAATAAATAGTTCATGGGTTGGCAGTGATCAATAGACCACATGTTTTAGATAACTCACTATCCACTAAATAGAATCTTCCATGGCAAATATCTTTGTTTTCTTTTAGAACCTGGTCTGTGCTTTACTTTCCAGTTGTGAGGTTTATACAATTTATCTTGTCCCCCTATTTATATGGCATATATATGTAGTGTACTTGTTTCCCTTTTTGTTTTGGCTTCTAATTACTTCAGAGTCAAATTTGAAGCTCAAGTGAGTCAACTATGTTGACACTTTGGGGTGTTGTTTTTTATATTCTTTTTCTTGATTCTGATTTTTAATTTCAGGTTTATGGTTAATTTGATTATTCCATTGAATATGTTTTTGCCACATGATGTTGAAGATGATGAAAATGATGACAACCATGAAAATAAGCATTACAGCAAGCATAGACATGGGCCAGGCTTCTGGTTTGCATCCATTTGAATGGAATAATGGTTGTAGCTGTGCCTCCATGACTCCAAACAAGTTTGACTGTTTTAGTCCCTGAATTGATAGAATAGGATTTCATGGAGACACAGTGGTGTTCATGAGGAACTGATTCCTCTGCATGCAGAGAGTATTGTCCTCCATAAATGAAGTCAGCGTGCACAGTTAGGAAAAGAGCACTCACCGTCTTGGTCGTTACCTGAGTCAGCTGGAGACTTGCTTCGGCGCATAGGACCAGGGCTCTTGGCTGAAGTCTTCTGAGGTGTTGGGGATGCCTTTGGGCCAGCTGTGGCTGATGGGTTTCCCTTCATGACTCGGCATTCTGGGGCAAAAGGACACAGACAGCTTAGTAGAGGATAAAACAGGCTCAGCATGTTATCAGCCTCTGGAAACCGCAATAACCACCACAGGCCAAAGGACCTAAATGGGTCAGGACTACAATGTGGTCCTTATTATTAGTAGGAGCCATGGTTCTGGGGAGGGAGGCATTAGGGAAACCTTCAAAAGCCACCTGGGCTAAGCTAGGTGTTTAAGCCCCTGAATTACGAAAACAAGGGCAAGAGTCCATAAACAGGTCAAGTAGGCAATTAAATAGTCAATTCAATCATTTATGGACAAGCTAGCTATGTCTCAGAATAGCACCTATTGATATAATGTTTAATTAATTTCCCTGAATTAGAGATTAACAACTCAGAGGTTACAGCTACACAGATGAAACATCCATTGAGTAATTTGAAGGAGAGGTAGGGAGCTACCACTTACTATTACATGCCACACGTTGATAGACACATGATGGATATCATGTCACTTTATATAAATAAGCACTATGACCACCACCATCTTGCATTTATCAAGTTCTTTTCGATTTCCCATGTATGTTATTGCCATCCCTTATGGGGGGTTAATGAATAAATGGGCCAGGAGTGACTCTGCCACTAAAAACTTAAGAAAGCTTGCTGGTGTGTGGGAGAGTCTGCCAAATGTTCTTGTATTTGCCCTAGCCTCAGTCTGACACCTTTGGAACACCCTTTCTATGCAGGTCACTCAGCATCCCCTTCTATGGTCATTTTGGGCACTAATAGTGCTAATTTATTAGAAGGATTATTAATCTCATTTTGCTGATGAGAGTACAAAAAACTTAACCCCTTTGCCTAGGGCCACAAAACAAGAAATTAGTAAAACAAGGTCTAAAAGTCAAGTCTCCTGAGTTCCAGTTTAGTGCTCTTTCTACTACAGTTTTTCCAACCGTGTGCTGTGATGCACAAAGGGGAATCAAACAGCAGAGTAGAGGATATAGTCCTTCCTTTCCTTTAAACACTTTCTTGTTGCCTCCTACTTAAAGGTGCATTGAAATATAAATTGAACAGAAAGATTAGAGGAGCTTTTCTGGTAAATTGAATATTTTAGGAAACTGAGTTAAGCAGAAAGCCCCTTTTTGTTTGTTTCACTTCTTGTTTTGGTTGGTGACCTTTAGTGATCACTGTCCAGAGCTGAAGATACAGAAGGTATAGGAAATTGGACATAACCTGAGGTTTGTTTAGCTATTCTATAGTCATTGCTTCTTCCTAAAGGGAACACAGCAGAAATGCCACCTCTTACAGGGTTCTTGTCACTTGAGTTGTTTATAAAGTCTATATTAGCAAAATTCCCTTTGATTTTTTTTCACACTTTGCTTCTCCTAAATGGGAAATATGCTCTGAATGTATCTTTCTATCAGCATCACATTCTACCCTTGTTGCTGCGTGAGCTAATTAACCTTTAATGTATACCTGGAGCTTGGACTCAAACAAAGGGAGATGGGAAGACGATTAGATCCTTCTTATTATTAACAACCCTCTGTAAACCTGAATCACAAGGCAGACGAATGGGGCAGCAAGTCTGATGGTGTGAAAAGGGTTTGACACTAAGAATACTGTGGAAAAATCTCTCTAAATTGGAACCATAATCACAAGCTAAATAGTTGGAGGACATTGAATGGAGAAAAAAGGATATGTACAATATCCAAGTTCTGACTGAAAATATTCCTTCCTGTGGTCTGATTGTGCCTGTTATCCCATGTGACACAATATATGGTTCAAGAAATATGGTCACTATTGGGGCAGATAGTGAGTTTTATTGAGTTTGGAGCCTGGGACTCTGGGATATCCAGTCAGTCTTTCAGTCTTACATGGGTCATGACCCATGTATCCAAATATACAGGAGAAAGACTAACATTATAAGCCCTTGAAGGATCATGCATAGATGCTTTCCACACCATACAAACCCATGGAAATCCTAAAGGATAGAAGGGGAGAGAACAATGGAGCAATAAAACCCAGTGGTTATGCTTACCATTTTCATCCAGAGAAAAATCATCCTGAGCATAGCGAAATTTTTCAGGACCACAGGCAATAAACACATCATCATCACCAAAGAAATCATGGAGACAAGTTACCTATGGAGAAAGCAGAAACACTGATTGTATATGATGGTCCTGTGACAATGAACCTCACACTACACTGACAAGGAGAAAAGCTTCCCATCTAGGCCATCATCTTCAGCTCCCAGGAGTTTTCTCTTTCTTAAAACATCTACCACATTCATAGTCTGAATCATGACCCCTAGTGAGGGATGATATACTGAGTACCATTGTCTATCCATGTTTCATGTATGGTACTTTCAATTGCATCAAGAGTAAGACTGAGACTATGTACAAATGGAATGCCCTTTTCTGAAGAAAAGTCAACCAGCAGATGGCCCTATAAATGTCACCTTTTCTCAGAGCCTCAAAGACGGGAAGCTCCTGGCCCAACTCTAGGGCAAGGGACTGGGCCAAGGAAGATGAGAAAAATCTTCTGCAGCCTGACTGTAGCTGACCCAGAAGTGGAAATGTGCTGCTTCATCTGAATGAGTTCTAAAAGAAGGACATCATTTCTTAACTGCTTTGGACACACAAAAATTGAACTTTTGCTAAAAGCTGGCCGAAAACTTGGTAGTGGCCCAGAATACCATTTCTTCCTGTGAAACCAGAAGAGGAAAACTTCATCATGAGCAATGGGTCCCAATAGGCCTGAGTTTCTACTAGTAGAGCCATGTTCCCAGGACCCTCATGCCTGCTAGCATCCTAAGCATTACTGCTTCTCCACAACAGACAGACAGTCTCCCCAACCCCCTTTCTGCACAAAGAGATGAGGGTCCCTGGGAAAGTATGCTGCTTCCTGCAGTCTCCCCACTTCTCAGCTTTCCTAATTACATCTGTTAATTAGTCCAGCACATCAGGGAAACCCCTGGAGGAACCATAAAGTCAAAACATGCTTATACCACCTCTTAGTTTGAAAGTGTTCAAAGCCTCTAATTGTTCTAAGTTTCCCATTCAAGCTGCCAGCAATGGCTTTCCAAAGGCATGGTGCTCACAAACTAACAACAGCTTGCTGGGTGCAGAGAGCAATATGTTACATTAGAAAAATATTTATATTAATAACATCACCCCCACCTAAGGTTAACTCAATCCCTGTTTTCCCAATCAAAACGATTGCAAGCCTTACACAAAAGGAGATATACTTAAAGATTATCCCCATTGTGTCAGCCTCCCAATCATCCAAGAGATGCCCAGAGAAGAGAAGGCGACTTGAAGGACTGCAGGGTCACTCTCATTAAGCCTCTTTCCAGTCCTGGGTCTTGACCTCATCAAATTGGCCAACACCTTTCTTCGGCCCACTTGTCCTTCATCCATTCATTCCATGATCACAGAATGACAATCAGAGCTACCAACTAATTGAATGCTTACTCTGTGACAGGCACTCTGGTAAGTACTTCCAAATCTGTCATCTCATTTTACCCTCACAAGAAACTCTAGAAGTCAGTATTTATTGTCATTACTATTTTAGGCTTGAGAAAACTGTGACCCAGAGACAATAAGTTTTCCAGGTGGAGAGCAATGAAGCCAAATAAACACAGATCTATCTAACTTCAAAGCCTGTCCTTTTAACCACTTGGCAATACAAAGCACTTACATATAGATCAGTCACTGGGGAGACAAAGATGAATATGACTTCATGGAGCTCACAGTCCGATGAGGTGAGATACATCGAAATAGAGCATTTCAATTTAGTGTCATGAGTACTAGGATGGGATTATCTGTTGGTGTTGTGACAGCTATTGATTACCATGTCCAAATGACCCTAGTCACTGGTTAGCACTGTTAGTTCAATAGGCATCCTGCATATTGTCCTAGTAGTGGATCCAATGACAGAGGCTACATGGTTTTGAGCCTAGCTGCAGACCTCCTACCAATATCTTGGACCTTGGCTCAATAAAACACAGAGCCCTTAACTCTGATACACCAAATATCTCTGAACTATTTACCTGCCGCCACATCCTTGACCCTGAAGATCTCTGCCATATCTTCCTATTTGAGGCTGCCTTTGACCCTGACTAGCTGACTTTATTTTTGGTCATGAGTCAGGAATACCTCACCTGTGAGTGTCCCTCTGTTAGTGGTCTCAAGGATTTGGCACTTTGTTTCAAGACCTGCCTGTATTTTCATGAGGACTCACTTAGTTCTCCCCACCGGATCGCAGGTTTCTGAATCTAACAGCCAAATTCATACCTTCCTCTATATCTTCCTGTGGTTCCTTGTAGAGAGCTTATCACATAGTGAAAATTTACTTAGGGCTGTTTCTGCCTCAGCTGCATGCAAAGAAGGTAAGAAACAGGAACATTCAGGGGCTTTGTAAGGATATACAAAGACAGAAAAGTAGGAATAAGAAAGATGAAATCAATTGCGGCAGACAACGGAGATTAGCATTTAGAGACTTTAAAAGGCAACACAAATATACATATTTAGGAACAAGAAAAGTAGAAATAATGTGAATTCAGAAACTATTCTTCACATAACTATGCTAATTAGTTTGAAAACAAATGAAATGGATGATTTTTAAAGAAAAGTCTAGGCCAGGTGCAGTGACTTACGCCTGTAATCCCAGCACTTTGGGAGGCCAAGGCAGGTGGATCACGATGTCAGGAGATCGAGACCATCCTGGCCAACATGGTGAAACCCCATCTTTACTAAAATACAAAAAACTAGTCCGGCGTGGTGGTGCACACCTGTAATCCCAGCTACTGGGGGGGCGGGGGAGCTGAGGCAGGAGAATTGCTCGAACCTGGGAGGCGGAGATTGCAGTGAGCCGAGATCACACCACTGCACTCCAGCCCGGCAACAGAGAGAGACTCCGAAAAAAAGGAAAGAAAGAAAGAAAGAAAAGTCTCAATAATTAAATTAGTTCAAAAAGAAATAGAAAATTGAAACTAGCTAATAGCTGTAAAAAAAATTTAGTAAATGCTTCAAACAGCAACCTTCCCTGCAAAGTCACCAGAGCATTCATTTTGGAGGTATTTGTGGAAATTGCTTCCTAAGAAGAAAATCTAAAAGCTCCAAAGCAGCCATCTCAGACACATGCCATGATATCCTATTGTAGGACAATAATGTCTTACATATTGCTCTAGGGGTTGCTGTTACAATGATCCACCCTCCTCCAACCACAAGCCTCTCTACCCACACCCAGGCTTTGGGAAAAGCCTTTGGATAACCCCTCTTTGGGGGAGCCTCTAAGAAAGGCAAAGTCCCCTGTGCTTCTGACAGACTCACAATGGTGTGGCTGGCTTCAAACACAATCATGCTACAATCCAGCTGTTCAGCATCAGATGTCTTTGTGTGATCCCATTCCACATTTTACTGGCTCCCAAATGCAGACAAATGCACTTTGTGCATGTGGATACCCAGCTTTTCTAAATGTCTTGGCTATTGAGACACGGCAGCCCCCCATCTTTGTTACAGGGTTGGGAAAATAGAATGCTCTCCATCTTAAATAAGAAGAACTCAAAGCGCAGAGAGTCGAAGTGTCCCAAAGATACACAGCTGGCTCATGGCAGAGTTGGGACTAGCATTCAGGTGTTCTGCTTCAATTCAGGACAAAATAACTCAATTGCCTGAAAGAACATATTATCCTAAAGCACTGACTTGAAAGGCATATCTATAGCCTAGACAGGAAAATCTATATTTGTCCTAATCAATGCCTGCTATGCATTAGAACATCTTACTGGATTGAAAAAATAAGCTTCTTTAAGGATATGTTTAATCTATGGACAACAAAACTCCTATTCATTACTGTAACAATAACCAAGTATATGGTGGAGAAGGAGGACAAGGAGAGGGAGAGGGAGAAGGAGGGAGAAAAGAAAGAAGAAGAAGAAGGAAAAGAAGGAGGAGGAGAAGAAGAATGGAATATAAGAAATAATTCTCAAATGAAACTCACACTCACTTAACATCTGCTTTTTAAAATTCTATGGAGGTAATGTGATACAAAGTCCACCTTAGCTAACATTACACATGTATGATTTTCCAAGTTAGTTTTTTTGAGATATAATTTCCATTACAAGGGGGCAACAGAAATAGTAAATATAATAATCATCATAATATCACTTACAGCATTACAGCATCCTCAGGGATCAAAGGTCTTGCTGACATCAGCTTCAGTATGAATCATACTTGGATTTTTAAGTCAGGGAAGAGAACACAAAGGCATGACACCTACCATTATAATTAATCAACTTCCAGCACAAAATCAATAAAATCAACTCACATTAACATTGAACCATTAACTCAATGCTCTTCCTTTGAAAAAAAAAAAAAACCAGCAGGTGTTGGGGGAAGGGAAGCCAGCTTGGTTGTGCATTAGCGTGAATGATAGATTATATGGATAGTCCAGTGGCTTAAATGTCAAAGTACACATGGGGAAATGGAGACAACAGATCACCGTGTCAGAGAAGTTTGAGTCTATTAGCTGCAAATAGAAACTTCACTGTGTGACTTGATTTAAGCTTGATTAGATTCTCCATCCACATATTATAGATGCTGGCAGTTCATTTTTGAACATGCCTGGTTCTAGTAGATTCTACATTTCACTTACCTAACTATTCAGAAATAAATGTTTTCTCGAGAAGTAAGGTCTTGCTCACATTATCTATGATGCTCACTTTTAACTTGTAAAATACTTTCTTCAAAAGTTCAATTCTACTAATATTGATACATTAAGCACTTACTAGGGCAAAGGAACTCTGTAAGAGATACAGAAATGTGTAATAAAGGGCCATGTCTTCAAAGAGTTGACAACATAATAAGCAAGTCAGGATTACACAAATAATTGGAATACAAGGCAGGCTGTTGTTAGCACTACTATAAAGATGCAAAGAACAAGGGAAGCACAGAAGATAAAGAGAACAATTCTAATTATGAACTGGGGAAGGCTTCACAGAGAAAAACTGAGTCTTGAAGGATGAGTGGGATATAGGTTGATGGAGGTATTCCTGGCAGAGGTGATTGCAAAACAAAGGTAGGTACCTTTTTCTTAACAGCCCTAGGAAGAGTTGCATCCTGTTGACTACAGTAAGGCATTCTGATTTTCCAAAGCTGTGCACAGCACAATTAATTGCCTAGACTCACCTGCCAACCTTCTGCACAGGCAAAACATAGAGTTATCTATTGGTGGAATTCAGGGTGAAGAGGAGGGCAGAGAGTGTCTATGAGGAGGAGTGGCCAGAGTGGTAAAGAAGAGGGAAACACTGTGGCAAGGAACACAAACCACACTGATTTTTCAGTCTTGCCAACAGTGTGCGTTGCCTATCAAGAATGGCAGGGAAATTTTGCAAAATGAGTTAATAAAATCTCAGTAAACATAACAGATGAGGCTTTTTCTAAATGTTACTGCTACTCGTATTTTGGAACATTTCCCACCTACCAGCCCTGGACCAGCTCCAGTCAGAGGTTGACACAGAGTTGGCTTGGTGAACTGCAGCAACCTTTCGGAAACAATCCTGACTTTTTTTTTTTTTTTTTTTATCAAACTCATGTCTCTGGGGTTATCTTGAAGCCTTACTTGTGAGCTTTTTATGACAACATTTTTGCCTGCGCAACAAGTTCCTTGGTTCTGTAGTGCCTTTTTTTTTTTTTTTTTTTGCACAGATCTCTTTATTCAATGCCCTGAACTTCCCTAAAATCTGTGCTGAAATAATAACAATGGCACTTACATTTGTATGGTATTTTTACTGTTTTTGAAACACTTCCACATTTATGGTATTTTATGTTTTCTTTCATACTTGTAATTCTCCTCTCAACTCAATCCGATCAGGCTTCCATTCCCATTGCTCCACCAAGGCTGCTCTTGTTAAGGCCAATAATGGCTTCCATGTTGTCAAATCCAATGGTCCTTCCCTGGCCTCATCTTACTCAACCCATCAGCAACACTGGATATAAGTTGATCGGGTTCTTTTCCCTAAATACTTTTCCTTCTTTGCTTCTGTGAGATCACCATCTTCTGAATTTCCTTCTGCTTCAATCTCTTTTGCTAGATTCTTTTCCTTTTTTAGACTTCCAGTATTTGAAAGCCCCAGTGCTCAGGTCTTACATCTCTTTTATTTTTTATTTACATATTTTTACTAGGTGATCATATCCAGCTCCAAGGCTTTACACACTGCTATGGTTTCAATGTTTGTCCCCTCCAAAACTCATGTTGAAACTTACTCCCCAGTGTGGCATTACTGAAAGGCGGGGTTTTTTAGAGATGATTGGGTCATGAAGGCTCTGGATGAATGGGTTCATGGATTAATGAGTTATCATGGGAGGAGAACTGATGGCTTTTATAAGAAGAGAAAGTGAGACCTGAGCTAGCATGTTCAGTCCCCTTGCCATGTGATGCCCTATACCACCTCAGAACTCTGCAGAAAGTCCCTACCAGCAAGAAGGCCCTCACCAGATTTGGCCCCTTGATCTTGAACTTCACAGCCTCCAGGACTGTAGGAAATAAATTATGTTTCTTTATATATTACCCAGCTTCAGGTAATCTGTTATAAACAACAGACAATTAACTAAGACACATGCCATATATATACTGAATACTCAAACATTGATATCTCCAGGTCCTTCTTACCCCTGTACTCTAGACATGTATATCCATCCAACTGCCTGTTCAATATCTCCACTTGCTTGTCTGATAGGCATCCCATGTTTAATATGCCCAAGACTAAACTGTTATTTCTCTCCTCCATATTTTACTTCCCTTCAGCTTTCCTTATCTTAAAGAAAAGGCACAATTCTCACAATTACCCAAACCAGAAACCTGAGAGTCATTTTTCATTAGGAGCCACTTTTCTCCCTCTCCCTGGTCATGGTACTAGTCTAAAATACACTACAACATAGCCTCATAACTGTTCTCTAGGCAGCATGCCCTCCCCATGCCCCACAAATACCTATTCTGTGTTGCATAAAGCAGTCAGAGTAGTATTTTACAATTTTAATCAGGAATATCACTCTTCTGTTTAAAACCCTTGAAAGTCTGCCCATCACTGATAGAATAAAATCCAAACATTTTAGCTCCCTGGGTCGGGGAAGGGCAGCACTCATCTCTATAGCTCCAGGCCACACTTTTCCCCTGCTGGAGCCAGGGAGCTGTACTGCTTGGTCCCAAGACATGTCCCCAACAGCCCAGCACACTGGCTGTGGCAGACTGTGGCCAGAGTGCCTCTTCAGGCCTGACCCTGACTCATCCTTCCTCACTGGGTGGGGATTCCCTGCAGGAACTTTATTAACTCTAGTCAGAGGCTCAGGGGCAGAACTCTGATCTCCGTGGGCCTGAACCTGTAGGGGTAAGGGGGTCTGCAGTCTCTGTAGACCAGCAGACTTAGCCTTTCTTCCTGGTAGTTCTGAGGAATCAGGGCAGCCCAGATGAGTGGGTTTTCCCCCAGTGAGGCACACCCCTTCCACCAAGGGACAAAGTGCTTCATTAAATGGGTCCTGTTCCCCATGCCACCCGACTGAATGAGACCCTTCAACAGGGGTTGTCAGACAAACTCATACAGGAGTGATCCTACTGGCATCAGGTTTGTGCCCCTCGAGGTCAGAGATACCAGAAGAAGGATGAGACACCCATCTTTGCTGTTCTCCAGCCTCCTTGAGTGACATCTCTAGGCATGGAGTGAATCAGATGAATAGGGCCTGAAGTGAACCCCCAGCAAAAGACAGCCACCCTACAGAAGAGGGACCTGACCATTGAAAGAAAAACAAACAAACAGAAAGCAACAACAACAGCATCAACAACAACCAAAGAGCCCCCACAAAAACCCCATGTAAAGGTCAGCAGCCTCAAAGATCGAAACTAGACAAACTCATGAAGATGAGAAAGAATCAATGAAAAAATGCTGAAAACCCAAAAGCCCAGAGTTCCTCTTCTCCAAATGTCTCTTCAAGGGCACAGAATTAGAAGGAGGGTAAGATTGACGAATTGACAGAAGTAGGCTTCAGAAGATGGGTAATGAAAAAACTATGCTGAGCTAAAGGAACATGTTCTAACCCAATGCAAAGAAGCTAAGAACCTTGATTAAAGGTTAGAGGAGCTGCTAACTAGAATAGTCAGTTTAGAGAGAAACATAAATGACCTGATGGAGCTGAACAACACAGCACGAGAACTTCATGAAGCATACACAAGTATTAATAGCCGACTCGACCAAGCAGAAGAAAGGATATCAGAGTTTGAAGACCACCTTACTGAAATAAGGCATGCAGAAAAGACTAGAGGAAAAAGAATGAAAAGGAATGAACAAACCCTCCAAGAAATATGGGACTTCGCAAAAAGACTGAACCTAAGATTGATTGCAGTACATAAAGGAGACAGGGAGAATGGAAACAAGCCAAAAAACACACTTCAGGGTATTATCCAGGAGAACTTCCCCAACCTAGCAAGACAGGCCAATATGCAAATTCAGGAAATACAGAGAACACCACTAAGATACTCCATGAGAAGATCAACCCCAAGACACATAATCATCAGATTCTCCAAGGTCTAAATGAAGGAAAAAATGTTAAGGACAGCCAGAGAGAAAGGCCAGGTCACCTACAGAGGTAAGCCCATCAGACTAACAGCAGACTTCTCAGCAGAAACTCTACAAGCCAGAAGAGATTGGGGGCCAATATTTAACATTCTTATAGAAAAGAATTTTCCACTGAGAATTTCACATCCAGTCAAACTAAGCTTCATAAGCAAAGGAGAAATAAAATCATTTCCAGACAAACAAATGCCGAGGGATTTCATTACCACTAGGCCTGCCTTGAAAGAGCTCCTGAAAGCAGCACTAAATATGGAAGGGAAAAACTGGTACCAGCCACTGCAAAAACACACCAAAATATAAAAACCAATGACACTATGAAGAAACTGCATCAAATAGTGTGCAAAATAACCAGATAGCATCATTATGACAGGACCAGATTAACGGATATCAATACTAACCTTACATTTAAATGGACTAAATGCCCCAATTAAAACAACAGACTGGAAAATTGGATAAAGAGTCAAGACCTATTGGTGTGCTATATTCAGGAGATGCATCTCACGTGCAAAGACACACACCAGCTCAAAATAAAGGGATGGAGGAAAATTTACCAAGCAAACGGAAAGCAAAAAAAAAAAAAAAAAAGCAGGAGTTGCAATCCCAGTCTCTGACCAAACAGACTTTAAACCAACAAAGATCAAAAAAAGACAAAGAAGGACGTTACATAATTGTAAAGGGAACAATTCAACAAGAAGAGCTAACTATTATATATATATATATCCATCCAATACAGGAGCATCCATATTCAAAAAACAAGTTCTTAGAGGCCTACAAAGAGACTTAGACTCCCACACAATAATAGTGGGAGACTTTAACACCCCACTGTCAATATTAGACATATCAACGAGACAGAAAATTAACAAGGATATTCCAGACTTTAACTCAGCTCTGGATCAAGTGGACCTAAAAGACATCTACAGAACTCTCCACCCCAAATCAAGAGAATACACATTCTTCTCAGGACCACATGGCACTTATTCTAAAATCAACCACATAATTGGAAGTAAAACACTCCTCAGCAAAAGCAAAAGAACTGAAATCCTAACAAACGGTCTCTCAGACCACAGTGCAATCAAATTAGAACTCAGGATTAAGAAACTCACTCAAAACCACACGATTACATGGAAATTGAACAAACTGCTCCTGAATGACTCCTGGTTAAATAATGAAATTAAGGCAGAAATCAAGAAGTTCTTTGAAATCAAAGAGAACAAAGAGACTACGTACCAGAATCCCTAGGACACAGCTAAAGCAGTGTTAAGAGGGAAATTTACAGCACTAAATGCCCACATCAGAAACCTAGAAAGATATCAAATTGACAACCTAACATCACAATTAAAAGAGCTAGAGAGGCAAGAGCAAACTAATCCAAAAGCTAGCAGAAGACAAGAAATAACTAAGATCAGAGCAGAACTGAAGGAGATAAGCACACAAACTCCCCCCCGCCCCCAAAATCAGTGAATCCAACAGCTGGTTTTTTTTTTTTTTAAATTAACAAAATAGATAAACTGCTAGCTAGCCTAATAAAAAGAAAAGAGAGAAGAACAAAATAGACACAATAAAAATGATAAAGGGGATATCACCACTGACCTCACAGAAATACAAACTACCATCAAAGAATACTATAAACGCCTCTATGCAAATAAACTAGAAAATCTAGAAGAAATGGATAAATTCTTGGACACATACACCCTCCCAAGACTAAACCAGGAAGAAATTGAATCCCTGACTGGACCAATAACAAGTTCTGAAATTGAGTCAGTAATTAATAGCCTACCAACCAAGAAAAAAAAAAAAAAAAGCCCAGGACCAGACAGATTCACAGCCAAATTCTACAAGAGATACAAAGAGAAGCTGGTACCATTATTTCTGAAACTATTCCAAACGACTGAAAAGGAGGGACTCCTCCCTACCTCATTTCATGAAGCCAGCATCATCCTGATACCAAAACCAGGAAGAAACACAACAAAAAATAGAAAATTTCAGGCCAATATCCATGATGAACATAGATGCAAAAATTTTCAATAAAATACTGGCAGGCTGGGTGCGGCGGCTCACACTTGTAATCCCAGCACTTTGGGAGGCTAAGGTGGTCAGATCACCTGAGGTCAGGAGTTTGAGACCAGCGTGGCCAACATGGTGAAACCTCATCTCTACTAAAAATACAAAAATGAGCTGGGCATGGTGGTGGGCACCTGTAGTCCCAGCTACTCAGGAGTCTGAGGCAGGAGAATGGCTTGAATCTGGGAGGCAGAGGTTGCAGTGAGTGGAGATCGCGCCACTGCACTCCAACCTGGGCAACAGAACGAGACTCCATCTCAAAAAAAATAAAATAACTGGTGAACCGAATCAAGCAGCACATCAAAAAAACTTATCCATCATGAACAAGTCGGCTTCATCCTGGGATGCAAGGCTGGTTGAACATACGTAAATCAATAAACATAATCCATCACATAAACAGAACCAAAGACAAAAACCACATGATTATCTCAATAGATGCAGAAAAGGCTTTGATAAAATTCAACATTCCTTCATGTTAAAATCTCTCAATAAACTAAGTATTGATGGAACATATCTCAAAATAGTGAGAACAATTTATAACAAACCCACAGCCAATATCAAATTAAATGGGCAAAAGCTAGAAGCATTTCTTTTGAAAACTGGTACAAGACAAGGATGCCCTCTCTTACCATTCCTATTCATCATAGTATTAGAAGTTCTGGCCAGGGCAATCAGTCAAGAGAAATAAATAGACGGTATTCAAGTAGAAGAGAGGAAGTAAAATTGTATATGTTTGTAGACGACATGATTTTACATTTAGAAAACCCCATCATCTCAGCCCCAAAACTCCTTAAACTAACAAGCAATTTCAGCAAAATCTCAGGATACAAAATCAATGTGCAAAAATCACAAGCATTCCTTTACACCAACAATAGACAAGCAGAGAACAAAATCATGAATGAACTCCCACTCACAATCACTACAAAAAAAGAATAAAATACCTAGGAATACAGCTAACAAGGGATATGAAGGACCTCTTCAAGGAGAACTACAAACCACTGCTCAAGGAAATAAGAGAGGACACAAACAAATGGAAAAACATTCCATCCTCATGGATAGGAAAAATCAATATCGTGAAAATGGCCATACTGCCCAAAGTAATTTATATATTCAGTGCTATTCCCATCAAACTACCATTGACATTCTTCACAGAATTAGAAAAAAAACACTTTAAATTTCATATGGAATCAAAGAAGACCCTGTATAGCCAAGACAATCTTAAGCAAAAGAACAAAGCTGGAGGCATCACGCTACTTGACTTCAAACTATACTAAAAGGCTACAGTAACCAAAACAGCACATTACTGGTAGCAAAACAGTCATATAGACTGATGGAACAAAACAGCAACCTCAGACATAACACCACACATCTACAACCATCTGATCTTCGACAAACCTGACAAAAACAAGCAATGGGGAAAGCATATCCTACTCAATAAATGGTACTGGGAAAAACTGGCTAGCCATATGTAGAAAACTGAAACTGGACCCCTTCCTTATATCTTACACAAAAATTAACTCAATATGGATTAAAAACTTAAATGTAAAACCCAAAACCATAAGAACCCTAGAAGAAAACCTAGGCAATACCATTCAGGACATAGGCACGGACAAAGACTTCATGACAAAAATGTCAAAAGCAATTGCAACAAAAGCCAAAAATGACAAATAGGTTCTAATTAAACTAAAGAGCTTCTGCAAGGCAAAAGAAACTATCATCAGAGTGAATAGGCAACCTACAGAATGGGAGAAAAATTTTGCAATGTACCCATCTGACAAAGGTCTAATATCCAGAATTTACAAGGAACTTAAACAAAATTTACAAGAAAAAAACAAACAACCCCATGAAAAAGTGGGCAAAGGATATGAACAGACTTCTCAGAATAAGACGTTTACATGGCCAACAAACATAGGAAAAAAAGCTCAACATCACTGATCATTAGAGAAATGCAAATCAAAACCACAATGAGATACTATCTCACACCAGTCATGCATCTTTATAGTAGAATGATTTATAATCCTTTGGGTATATACCCAGTAATGGGATTGCTGGGTCAAATGGTATTTCTAGTTGTAGATCCCTGAGGAATCGCCCTACTGCCTTCCACAATGGTTGAACTAATTTACATTCCCACCAACAGCGTAAAAGCATTCCTATTTCTCCACAGCCTTGCCAGCATCTATTGTTTCTTGACTTTTTAATAATCACCATTCTGACTGGTGTGAGATAGCAACTCGTTGTGGTTTTGATTTGCATTACTCTAATGATCAGTGATGTTGAGCTTTTTTTCCTATGTTTGCTGGCCACATAATGTCTTACTTTGAGAAGTCTGTTCATATCCCTTGCCCACTTTTTCGTGGGTTTTTTTTTCTTGTAAATTTGTTTAAGTTTCTTGTAATTCTGGATATTAGACCTTTGTCAGATGGGTACATTGCAAAATTTTTCTCCCATTCTGTAGGTTGCCTATTCACTCTGATGATAGCTTCTTTTGCGGTGCAGAAGCTCTTTAGTTTAATTAGAACCCATTTGTCAATTTTGGCTTTTGTGTTCAATCTGGAATGTTTCATAGACTGTCAGAGCTAGAAGAGACAACAGATGAAAAGGATAAACAAAATGTGGTATATCCATACAATGGAATATTATTCAGCTACAAAAAAGAATGCAGTTCTGATATATGTTACAACATGGACTTTGAAAACATTATGTTAAGTGAAATAACCAGACAGAAAAGGACAAAGATTGTGTGATTCCACTTGTATGAAATATCTAGAAGAGACAAATTCATAGGATCAAAGACTGGATTAGAAGTTGCCAGCAGCTAGTGGGAGGAAGGAATAAGAAGTCATTGCTTAATGGTAACAGTTGGTTGTCATGTTAAAAGTTTAAAAAGTTCTAGAACTAGATACTTATCGAACGATACTGTGAATGTAACTAAAGCCACTGAATTGTACACATAAAATTATTAAAATTAATTGCACACATTAAAATGGCAAAATTTATGTTATACATATTTGACCAAATTAAAAACATTAATAATATAATATACCCAAACCATTGAATTATACACTTTAAATGGGTGAATTATACATTATGTGAATAATATAACAATAAAACTGTTTAAAAAATGTAAAAATGATTATTAAAATTTATTCAGAATTTACTTATATTGTAGCCAAAAGGCCTTTTAAAATACTTATTCTGACATATTACAGTAACAGAAGTCAAAGTTCACCTATGTGGAGATGTCTTACCTATTTCCCAATATAAACTAGAACCACCACCACCATAAGAATTTAGGCTCCACAAGAGTGGAGACCTCACCTGTTTGTTCACCATTCTATCCCTACTAAGTTAAAGTACAAAAAAACACATATTTAAAAATTATTATTAGTAGTAGTAACAAGCAAGAGTAAGAAGAATCTAAAACCCATAATTAAATCTTAGTTTCATAATTAAGGATATTGCAATATAATAAGGTTATCTCTGGACTACTAGTGATCACTGTCCTCTGCATCTTATGGAAGAGTAAGTCATAAGAGATGAAACTGACTTGCTTACTTAATTCTTGATCTTTTTGTTTTCTGATTATTTGCTTAAAAACAACACAATGTCACCCCCCTTCCCAACTAAAATCCATTTCTTTGAGTGCCTGGATCATTATATGATGAGTTTTGTCTTTTCTCCCTCTTTCACCCATCAAAGCATCCATTTCTTGAAGACACCGATTTCCTTTGGCTTGCCTTGTGGGGCTTAACTACAGAAAATGACCCATCCCAGGCCCTTAAGAAAAAGTGTTGACTAGCTGATTGTGAAGGGAAAAATTGATATTCTTTTCCTACTATCTGTATCATTTTCTGGGAATTCCCAGCCCCTGTGCAGCCAGTTTACCTATTCCTATAGCAAGTCATATTGAGACTGACGCCGTCTGATCCTCCAGCCACTAGATCTGACTGAATTGCTCTCCACTCTTTCCTGGTGAAGAGTGACTGGTCCTCAGAAGCTCTTTACATTGGTCTTTTGGCTGTAAAGTGCCGTAATAAACTTTTCGAATAGATCGTGTTCTGTCAACTCATTTTTCCACTGATCTTCTTAGCCCCATAGCCAATGGTGACTCTCCTCTCCCCATTTTAGAATTTCCCCCAGGCAACCCAGCTATATTAAATCTGGGCTGTCAGATCTCAGCTGAGATATTGGTCTTCAAATTTATTGTTTTCAACCTTTAAAATAGTTTATCTTTGAATGGTGAAGGGCCATAATGATCCTACATAGCTTTTGCTGTTTTACATGTGTCAGGTGCCCTTATCTTCATTACCTCATTTGGTTCATTGGCCTCATTTTTAATAAATGAAATGTCAAGGTCCATGAAGGTTCAGTGACCTGTACAAGGTCACATTGCTGGCTAATGACAGAGCTGATACTAGAACTCAAGATTGTCTAATTTATTCTGACACTATAGGTACCTAAGGTATACTGCAAAGGCATTTCCTAGACAGGGGAGACCCAGGTAAGGAAAAACAGCAGGAGACTCTGAGTAGCATGAAAATACCAGTGGTATGGGAAAGAAGGGCACAGAGGGGAGATGTGAAGGAATAAGACTTTCTACCCTATTTTACCTGGAGCTAGTGGTGATTTAATAACCTGAGCTAGGCAATACCAGCCTGATTGGAAGGCTGGCAGCCCCTCGATGCTCAAGGGTGTTCTTTCCTTATTTTGTCTTTGCCATTTTTCCAAGAGTCTGTGTCAGCTCCCACTGGGGGCCTCTCAAGGATGAGAACAGCTGCAGAGGCGCTGGAGTTGGGCTGTTGAGTACATGCCCAGGACTGACACCTGCCCTTCCACAAGGCCCTGGGGACAAATTGGCTCAGAGAAACAGAGACGAGACAGAACTCCATTCATCAGAAAGAACTGGGGTGGAAAAACCCTGCTTGATCCCTTGGCACCATTAAGCCCTAAGGTTGGCTCTGGGCCCCACACAACTCTAGGTTCTGTTTAGTAAGGTCAATTAAAATAAGAGAGTGTGCTTGTAGGGCCCATTACAGTTATCTGTTGCATTTAACAGTTTCCTGGTGTCTGCTAGACACAAAGCATGAGAGGGATATTGCTTTTGAATCACGTAGGGGAAGGAAAGGTTTGTTAAAAAAAAAAAAAAAAGAAAAGAAAAGAAAAGAAAGTTATTGTCTACCTGCATTCTAGGTTACAACTTGACACTGGCTCACTGCTTTCTCTCTGGGTCTGTTTCTTCTGCTATAAGGAGAAGGTGCTGATCTAGAGCCTTTTGAGATCTATATCTTTTTTGTGTCACAAGCCCTTTAGAGAATTTGATGAAAGCTGTGGGTCTTCTCCCTAGAAAAAATGCATATATGCCCATAGATAGCTAGTTTTCCATATAGTTTAGGGGGGTTAAGGATTCCTTTGAAGCTTGTCTATAGATCCCAAATTAAGAGTCTCTAGACTAGTTGATTTCTGAGGTCTCTTCTAGCTCAGACAGTCTATGAAACATTCCAGGTTGGACACAGTTAATGAGCAGTGACACCCGGGCCAGAATGCTGGCAGCTGTCGTGGAATCCCAGAGGCTTAACTGTACCCCCCTTCCCAGGCTTCCTGAGACTCCAGTCCAAAGGAAGCAAAAGGATATAAGCTCATTCTCTGCAAACTGAGTCCAAGGGAAGCAAAGGAGTGCAAACTGATTTACGGCAAACCAAAGACTAGAGTGTGCATCAGACCCATTGCCTCCCAGGTTGCTAGAATTTAGGAAGGATGCTAACTTTTCAGGAGAGTGTAGGCATGAGAGTCATGACCTCTAAATGTTCCTTAGTGGTTGGTTGAGGACAGGAAAAAAAAGCATGACTGCCCAGTTGATAAGGGACATACAGCTTGATTATAGATATTCTGAAATTGTTACTTAGGAGCTGACCTCAACATGGCTGGACAGAATACTAATGACCATAAACATACTGCATTTCCTTACATAATATCCCCTATTCTGTAAGTGTATATTTTGCTATGCAAGAAGAAGGTTAGGAGAGAAGAAAGAACGGGTTCTCATGGGTACATCAACCATCAGTCAGGGTACCAGTAGGAAATATATGACACTCCTAGAGTGGATAAATTGAGTGGAGTTTACTAAAGGGGATTGATTACAAAAGTATGGGCAGGGTATAGAAGAACCACAGAGGGCACTGTAGAATTTTGGGAATAGTAATAGTGAAGTTCATTACCACTCTTAGGCCTCAAGGAGAGAGGGGAGGTATCAGGAACCAGAACTCAGAGGGAAGGAGAGAGAATGACAATTAGATATAGAGAACACTCTGATAAGAGCTATGACCTTCAGTCAAGGAATGCCCAGCAACCTCTCAGGCAGGGTGCCTGGAAATAGATAGCCTAATCTCACATTTCTCCTTGTTAGTGCTCCCCATTGGCTAAATACAACTGGAATCCAAAAAACAAGGGAGCCTGTTGATAAGAGTCAGCTTCCCAGGACACAGAGCAGGGTGGAATAGAGTAGAGAGTAGAAAGGAGATCTGGAGGGGAAGTCCTGGAGAGTAGATCTGCCACTGTAAGCAAAAGGAAGGAGCTGTTGTTATAGCCTAGAATATAGGAAATGTGTGAATAGTGATTAAGCAATAATAATAATACCATTTTGCATTTGTAAAAGCCTTTACGCATTTTGTGCTTCAGTCACCCCATTGTCTCCTCTGAACCATATAGTTACCATGTAGGCAAACAGGTAATTTATTTTATGGATAATGAAACTGAGGGTCAACCAAGTTTAGGTGATTTGCAAAGACCAAATGTCTACAAAAAAAGGACATGGACTAGAACTTGGGTTTGAGCTCCTGGTCTAGTAAAATTTCCACTATATCATGTTATCTCTTCTGTACCCTTAGTCCACAGAGCTATTCTGATAGTTCTTCAGCGATCTCCTGCTTCTTCTGACACAGAGTCAATTCCACCACAAGAGCAACGATAAGAGGGAAAATTATATACACTTCTTCCTCTCATTTTTGGGAAAGGGTTAGTGTATTAGTCCATTCTCACACTGCTAATAAAGACATACTGGAGACTGGGCAATTATAAAAGAAAGAGGTTTAACTGACTCACAGCTTCACATGGCTGGGGAGGCCTTACAATCATGGTGGAAGGCAAGGATGAGCAAGTCACATCTTACTTACATGGTGGCAGAGAAGAGGGAATGAGAACCAAGTGAAAGGGGTTTCCCCCTTATAAAACCATCAGATCTTGTGAGACTTATTCACTACCATGAGAACAGTATGGAGGAAACCACCCCCATGATTCAATTATCTCCCACTGAGTCCCTTCCACAACATGTGGGAATTATGGGAGCTACAATTCAAGATGGGATTTGGGTGAGGACACAGCCAAACCATACCAGTCAGTATGGGGGCTCATGAGGGAACAAGCTGAGTTGGAAGATAGGTAAGAGGATACAGTGTTCTTTGCACTCACTATTTTCCAGAACAGAGGTTCTTAGACCCAGTTTTTGCCAAACGACTTTAGTCAAGATTCCCTATCCTGTCTCCCTCTTCTCTCTTCTGGCCTCTGGGTGTTCCACCTTATCGACTATATACTTCCAGTGTAACAGATATGATTGAATGGAAGTAGGGAAATAAATGAAAATGAAGAAATGACAAGCTCAAGGTAAACAATAAGAAAACAGAAACAGTATATCTTTTAGAATTCAACTGCAAAAAGTAAAAAGTATTTACACATGTGTTCCAGTTAGCATGTAAACCATCTATTAAGTGCTCAGAAATTAAAAGCATGAGCAGATTCACCACTGAGTTTGCAATTAAGTGGAATTTGGGGAAAATTCCAAGTGTTCAATGTTATTAGGAATTTCAACAGTCTAATGGAAGTGATGAGCCAAGCACTAGGTATGAAAAAGCATTTGGGAAGTATGAGATTGCAGATGCCTATAGCTGCTACCTTAGTTTTCCTGGTTGGGAGATAATTTAGTAAATACAGAAGGCTCAAGGCCAATAAGCTTTCAGAATTCACAGCTTCTGTCACTCAGACTGGAGTGCACTGGTGCGATCATATCTCACTGCAACCTCTGCCTCCTGGGCTCAAGCCATCCTCCCCACTTCAGCCTCCTGTGTAGCTGGGACTAAAGGCGCAAGTCACCAGGCCTGGCTAATTTTTGTATTTTTCGTAGAAATGGGGTTTTGCTATGTTGCCCAGGCTGGTCTGGAACTCCTGGGCTCATGCAATCCGCCTGCTTCAGCCTCTCAAAGTGTGGGGATTACAGGAGGTAGCCACTGTGCCTGGCCTGCAATGGTTCTTAACCAGGGGTGATTTGCCTCCCTCCAATAACCTCCTCCCAGAAAATATTGGACAATATCTGGAGACATTTTTGGTTGTAACAACTCGGAGGAGGGGTGCCACTGACATCTAAGACATAGAGGCCTGGAATGCTGCTAAATGTCCTACAATGCACAGGACAGCTCCCTACAACAAAGAATTATCTGGGCCAGAATGTCAATAGTGCCAGGGTTGAGAAGCCCTGTCTAGGGCATTTGATGCCTGTCAAGATATTTACCTTAGCCCTGGCCATTATACTCTTCACTCCCCACCTCTGACGATGGCTTTATTGCTTCCACCTATGAATCCCAGGCTGACCACTCCAAGAACCATCTCCATCTCAGCAGGCTTCTGGGCTAAGGCAGAATTTATCTCATTTCCCAGGGTGTTGCTGCTGTTACTATTGTTCATTGCTATTTAGTTTTTGACCCTTGGCCTTGCGTTAACCCTAATAGAAGCTTATTTCCTAGTTGCTAACTGTTGTATGGTTAATGACTCAGCCTGCCTAGACCTCTGGTTTTTGCAAGCTGTTCTAGTCCTGGCATCCTTCCCAGGCTCTGAGGGCCAACTTCATCTATGGTTTCAGTACAACACTGCTGTACTCATTTCATTAGGGAACACCAAATAGGGTTTGGGCTGGCAATTACACTAGACCTGCTGCCTTTTGAATCTCTGTGAGAAAGGTGCCAGCCCCAGGGAAGAAACAACTCAATGAACTATCAGCTAGCACAAGAGTTGCTCCTCCTGTGACTGTCAGTGAAAGCTGAGGCAGACAGACAGACAGACAGACAGACAGAGAGAGAGAGAGAGAGAGAGAGAGAGAGAGAGGAGGCAATGCCTTCTGGGTAACAAATTTCAGAAGACTTTTGTGTCAACTGGCTTAAGTAGAGGTAGAAAGATGTCCTACACAATGGTGTTTTAGAGGCAATTAAGCACCAACTCTGTACTGAAGAAGGAAAAAAAGGAGAGTAAATTGAAACCCCAAAGTTGAGATAATGTCTGGTTTGGCCATTTCTCAAGTGTCAGCTTCATATGCCTAGAAAGGAGTATAAAGGAGGAATGTGGAACAACAACAAAAAGTATGACCATGAAGGCAGTAGAACCAACTGCTGTTTTTCAAACAAATCTCCATCCCTGAATTTTGAGACTTAGGTAGTATTGTAGAAAGGGACTGGCTTCTAGTCCTTGTTCAGTCACACAATGCTGTGTGATCATAGACTTAAACGGTGTGTGCCTCAGGTTCCTGACCTGAAAAATGGAGTGAATACTACTTTGAGTGCTTCATAATTTTTTTTTAAATTTTAGAACAAAAAGAAATAGTGCATATAAAATGCTTTGAAAATCATTAGTGCTATATGAATACAGATTATAATTAACCATCACAAAAGATGTGTGACCTGAGGGAAAATGAATTTGGATAAGATGAGAACAAGAAAGGCTGGCAAAGTGTATCTTGTTTTGGCAAAAAGAAAAAAAGATAGAGAGAAATCTACTGTCTTTTTCTCTGTCCCTGTGAAGCACTATTCACATTCCTGGCATAGTAGTAACTATCCTTTTTATTATTATTTTATAAAATCTATATGATAAAGGACTCCCCAACATTATTAATACACTCTAGAATTGGTCTTTTATTCAAGGAAGTTGTCTTAATTCATTCACTTACTGAGTAACATTCATTCAGTGCTCATGATAATTCAGCCACCATGGTAACTGTTAAGGGCCCAGAGAAGAACATGGCATGCCTCCTGTCCTCAAGGAGCCATTAGTCTGGTGGAAGTTTCTCATTTGAGTCACTTCTGTTACAATTTAATTCTCTTCTTGCATCTGACCTACATTTAATAGTCTAAAAAAATTGACTTTTGGACCTTGTTTATACAATCATCGAAACTGCTTGGCTACTCCAAGTTTTGACTCATACCAGTTACTTTTTGAGCCTGTTAAGGATTGTGTACTTACACAATTAAGCTCGTTTCCCTTAAGAATGGAGAAAAAGATCCAAGTCCAATATATTGGCAATGAACAGTAACTGGTTACTGGGAAAGGATGAGTCAACTGCAAATTTTTGATAAGCTAATTCATGCTAGAATGTTCAGTTATGGTTCTCTCTAGGCATTCCCCCAACCCTGGGTAAGATGTGGATACCTAGAAAGGACCAAAACTGAATCTGAGAGAATAAATCTCTAATAGCGGACATTCTCATATCCCTTAAAATCTAGTGAAATATATCGAAGGCCTTTGATTGTCCTTTTGAATCACCCTCTGTATGTAAACCATCTTTAGAATTCTGTCTCTATCTCCCTATAGTTCATCTTCCCATTATGCGAATTACCCTTTAAAAAAAATGAGCTAAGTTTGTTCAAGCTCAGTCAAAAGTAAAACACATAAAGAAATAAGGCTGATGGCTGTGTTAAAGAGAGTTTCTGTCACAACCCTCAAAGAGACAAAGAGACAAAATGTTTCTCTGAAGACATCTAGGAGGAACAGCTAGTGAAAGTCCTGTATTCTCCTCCCTCACAAAAAGGCCTTTCTTTTTATCCTCCAAATCCATCCCACCTCCCACACAGAAAGGCAGGACTAGTGGCAAGTTTCAGCAGGAATGCAAATTGAGGGATGTGTACAGGAAGACAGAAATAGACTGTATAAAATGGCAGCCAGTGTGATTGCCTGGAACGAGCTCAACTCAAAGCTTTCCACTTCAAGCAAAGCAGCCCCTTTTTATATTCACCTCTTGCATAGGCTGCTGGGATCAGAATTCCAGTTTTCAATGGTTTATAGCAGCAGGACAACCTGTTGGAGGGCCAAAGGCCCCCTTCTCACTGTACCTCTTACTGAAATAGGTAGTAGGATTCACGCCGGAGGGAAAGGAACCTTAGCTGGACAGAACTTGCATGATGAGATTTCCTAATCCCAGTAAGGACCAGGCCTGTTGCAGCCTCTACAAAGCAACCCACAGCACTAAGTGAAGAGACAAGCTGCAGCCTTTTCAGTCTCATTTTCTTTGCATTTATAGTAGATCAACAGTTGTTTAACCTACACATAGTTGAAAGAAAGAGTTTGGATGAATTTCATTTTCTAGTAATTGGAGGCTAGCCTTCTAAAAAGTTCACATATTTTGGTTCTTAATCTTGTTAAAGAAAAAGTTTTTTTTTTAAATTGAACCCCTGTTTGTCATTCTCTTATTAAGGTAGAAAAATATTTTTAAATTATTGCTACATTTTTAGGATCATGTCTTTGTATCCACCCAGAGTCTAGCACAAGACTGGGCACTGGTAAGTCCACAAAAAATCTGTTGTTTTTAAAATTCCAATGAATCATCATTTTGTGGTATTTTGTGTGTGTCTACATAGCTGATATCCTCTCTTTTTCAAACATATACAGCCTGAAATACATCTATTATTAATCTAATATCTTTAATTTCTTAATTAAAGATAACATTTATCTTTAATGGGTAAAAGTTCATTAATATCTTTAATGTCTTGATATTATTTCCTGTTTTGCTTATCATCTCTGTCACTAACAGTCACTGACCTATGCCCTAATCAGAAATTCAAGGGCAGATGTGCATTCTTCTGGTCATTTTTGTACTGAGGCTACACTTTAGCCATCCAAATTCAGCTCAGAGGAGATGAAGTACAGCAAAGAGAAGAACACAGAGCCAAGAGAAGGGGAAAGGAAGAGAGACAAGGGAGGGCCATCCAAAATGCTTATTGGGCCATGGTTCAGAGAAAACTGCCTTCCTAGACTTGGCTCACTTTCTAGGCCAGGCTTCTGTCAATAACACATTTATTGGCCATCCTGACTTCAGCCTCTGATTTGCCCAATTCAAATATACTTTTTCCAAGAAACAGATCTCCTAGTCATGGCCCCTGACCATTAAAAACAATACTGTTGAAAGGTCCGAGTGAAAGAGGCCATTTTCTCCAAATGAGTCACCACCACCTGGAAAGTTCTTGGAAAATGGAAGGGGTGCCAGAAGGCTAAAGACAAGGAAATGTTGTCCTAATTTTTGCAAAGGGGAAGAAGTATATCTCAGGAAATATAAACCAATAGTTAACTTGATGCTGATACCCAGATAAAAATTTTAAAAGGGATATTAGAATACAGTTTTTGAGGACTCAAGAAAAATTATAATCAGTATACACAAATAAGGGTTGATGGAAGGCATGCCCTGCCAACTTTTCTTTTGATAACTATACTAGACATCTAGGAGTGGGCATGGCCTAGGTTAGGACTGGCAAAACATCTCCCTTCAGAGTCCATGGCAGAAATCATTAACCCCTCACAGCACTCTTGCCATTGAGTTCTTATTCAACCTCACATCCCTTCTCAGTAAGCAGTCACAGCAGACCAATCTGCTGTCCCAGGCTCAGGGCCTGGGGATGCAGAGAATACAGAAGATCCTTAGGGAATGTACAACATAGTAGAGAAAGTATGTAGGTATTATAATTTTGTTATCTTACAGAAATGGGACCTATCTATTTTGTTCTAAGGACGGGGAGTGAGAGCTTAGGAGCACTTCACAGAGGAGGTGACATTTGAAATGGGGTTCAATAGTTGAATAGGAGTTCTCCAAGTAAAGGAGGAAAAATGCCATAAAATATGAGTCTGATGTTTTTGAAGTGAGGAGTCAATTATACAATTGTTGGCAAATTAAACTGGCAGTTGAATGTGAAAGTTATAAGAAAGAATTATAACTTTAATTGAACAGTCCTGTGAAAAGAATCAAAATCAATCAAAAGATTGATGTTGAATGACAGAATCAAGATTTAGAAAGTTTCTAAACTTTGCGAGATTGAGGCAAGAGGATTACTTAAGGCCAGGAGTTTGAGACCTCACTATATAAATGGGCAATATAGCGAGATTCCTGTTTCTACAAAATACACATAAATAAAAAGCTGATAACAAAAGAAAGTTTTTAAAAGCCAGAACTTTGGGGCCAAAGCAAAAGATTTTTAATGCCCCTTTGGGTTCTGGGAGAGATTACATGTAATATATTTAATAATTGTAAGTTTTCACATTTAGATTTTTAATATTAAACTGTATATGGTAGAGAAAAATAGATATTAACAGTAGTTCTAGGATTTTAGTTGAGCCCAAGGTTATTATGAATCATCAAGATGGGTACAGTGGTTAATAGTGAGAAATAGCATGACATAGTGCAAAGATCTCTGAAATGGGAAATAGGAAACCCAAGTTTAGGTCCATCTAGTCCACTAAGTGACTATGTAACCTTGGTAAGTCATTTTTCCTCTCAGGACCACACTGTTCCCTGAAGAACTTGGACTCAATTCGTGGTTTCAAACTATGTTCTTTGGTTCCTTAGGATTCCTCTTCGGCTACCTTTGGGGAGAAGAAAGATGTTGAAATGATGAAGGCTCTGCAGCCTCTCACTCTCTTCATTTCAATGAGAGGAATTCTACTTTTAACTGTTTTAAGAATTGGAGTTCTGTCCCAGCACAGGGGCTCACACCTGTAATCCTAGCACTTTGGGAGGCCAAGGTTGGGGGAATCACTTGAGCTCAGGAGTTTGAGACCAGCCTGGGCAACATAGTGAGCTTTTGTCTCTACAAGAAAAATTTAAAAAATTGCGCGAGCATGATGGTGCATGCTTCTAGTCCCAGCTACTCAGGTGGCTGAGGTGGGAGGATCCCTTAAGCCCAGGATGTCGAGACTGCAGTGAGCCATGATCGCACCGCTGTACTCCAGCCTGGGCATCAGAGCGAGGCACGTCTCAAAAAGAGAAAAAAAGAAAAAAAAAAGGAGCTGAAGCTCTTTTTATTTTTTATTTTTATTTTTGCAGACAGAGTCTCACTCTGTCAGCCAGGCTGGAGTGCAGTGATGTGATCTTGGCTCACTGCAACTTCTGCCTCCTGGGTTCAAGGGATTCTTCTGCCTCAGCCTCCCGAGTAGCTGGGACTACAGGCGTGTGCCACCACGCCCGGCTAATTGTTGTATTTTTAGTAGAGATGGGGTTTCATCATGTTGGCTAGGCTGGCCTCGAACTCCTGGCCTCTGGTGGTCCGCCTGCCTCGGCCTCGCAAAGTGCTGGGATTCCAGGTGTGAACCAATGCGCCCGGATGGAATTGGAGTTCTGACTAAGATTTCATTTCTAAAAAGATTCCATTGCAAAAAACAATTTTAAACCATTTAGCTCTAACATTGCAGTCTTAGACTACATTGATAGAAGCATTGTGTGCAAATTAATGAAATTAGTTTCTCTATACTCTGCAATGTCAGACAATATTTGAACTCTCACTCAGAACACCATGTTTTGAGAGGAATGTTGACAAAATGAAGTTTATATAGGGAAAGATGACCAACGTGATAAAAGGATCTGGGAAGTCACACCACATGTTTAAGGTAATAGAGTTGCTTATCCTGGAAGTCAGAAGATGTGAGGAAGGACATGATAACCATATTCAAACATTTCAAGAGTTATCCTGTAGAAGAAGAATTTGCCTTATTCTGTTTAACTCTAGAAAACCAATTAGAACTACTGGACAGAAAATTTTCAGAACAGATTTTGAGTCAAAACAAGAAGGAACATTAAACATGTAGCCTTTGGAGAAATGATCTTGCCATAAGGACAAAAAATGAGGTATAAAGTTTCCAAAACAGAAGAAAAAATTATCACATCTTCATAGTCTGTGATTATCCACTCACAAAATCCCAGAAACGAGCTTTAAAATTGCTGCAATAAGATAGTTCAACAAGGCAAGAGCAACATAAAAAGTAATCGTTTTTCTATACTCCAGCAATATTCAATTATATAAAAGCTATGAAAAAGTATCACAGTCACAACAGGAAGCAAAATTATAAACGACCTAGGAATAAGTCTACAATAAATCTATTATACCTATTTGGTGAAAATTATATAATCTTTACTGAAGAAAATAGAAGATATTTTAATTTTTGAAATACTTTAAACATGTCAGCTCTCCTTAAACTTGGATATAAAATTCAAAGCAGTCTAAATCAAAATCTCTATAGAACTTTAATGAAAATTGACAATCTGATTCTACAGTTCATAGAGAGGAGAAAATGCACAAGAATAGTAAATAACATTTTGAAAAAAAAATCACAAGTGAAGACGTAACAGTAAATTATACAAATAGATTATAGTATCTAAAACAGGATGGTATTAGGCCAGGAGCAGGCAGAAATAAATCCATGGAACAGAGATTATGGATGAATAGAGAGTCCAGAAACAGAACAATGTACACATGGAAGTTTATTGTGTGATCAAGGTGGCATCAGTGGAGAAACAATTATTTTATAAATTGGATTCAGAGATTGCCTATTTGAAGAAAAGGTAGATTACCCCCCAACTCTCACCAAACACCAAAAATAGAGATAAGCATAATAGGAAAAACAATAAGCGTATTTGAAGAAAATACAGATGAATTTTTTTATCATCTTTGGGTAAGAAAGGCATTCTTCAGCAAGACCCAAAACCGAAGCCATAAAATTAAGGAATACTTTTGATTATGCCAAAATCTAAAACTTTTATACAAAAAAGACGTGGTAAATAAATTAAAAACACAAGGTACAAAATGAAAGAATATTTGCAACACATTCAACAAAGAATTACCTTCTAAAATACATCATATACATTTTTAAAAAGAACAAACAGTCCAATAGAAAATGGGCAAAATAAATAGTTAATTACTTAATTAATTAATTTGAACATGCTGAAAATTATGCTCACTCAACTTTGACAGTATCAGGACAATGCAAATGAAAGCAGCAATTTTATTATTGTTTACCCACCAGACTAGTACAAATTTGCAAGGTTGATGAGTAGTGTTGTTGAAGGTATGAAAAACAGCACTCTTAAACACTATGGATATAAGTATACATTTATAAAGCCTTTGGGATGGAAATTCGGCAGAATCTATCAAAATGGAAAATACTGTTTGATCCAGTAATTCTTCTAGGAATCTATTTAATAGACAATATGTGTACAAAGATGCCTATTGCAGTATCGTGTGTAATTGCAAAAATTGGAATCAACCTAAATATGCACCAATAGGGAATTGTTTAATAAACTACAATATATCCATACTATAGAATATTATACAGCTGTTAAAAGAATGCAGGGGTTGCAGCACTGTTCACAATAGCAAAGATTTAGAAGCAACCTAACCATCCCTCAATGGATGAATGAATAAAGAAAATGTGGTACTTTACAATGAAGTACTATTCAGTCATAAAAAATAATTAGAACCTGTCATTTGCAACAGCATGGATGGAATTGGTGGTCATTATGTTAAGCGAAATAAGCCAGGCACAGAAAGACAAACATTGCATCTTCTCATTTATTTGTGGGATCTAAAAATCAAAATAGCTGAACTCATGGAGATAGAGAGTAGAAGGATGGTTACCAGAGACTGGGAAGGGTAGTGGGGGTGGGGTTGAGATGGGGATGGTTAATGGGTACAAAAAAATAGAAAGAATGAATAAGACTTACTATTTGATGGCACAACAGGGTGTACATAGTCAACAATAATTTAATTGTACATTTAAAAATAACTAAAAGAGTATAATTGGATTGTTGTAACACAAAGGACAAATGCTTGTGGGGATGGATACCCCATTCTCCATGATGTGATTATTACACATTGCATACCTGTATCAAAACATCTCATGTACCCCATAAATATATATAACTACTCTGCACTCACAAAAACTAAAAATTAATTAAAAAATTAAAAAGAATGCAGTGGAAATATATTCACCCACATAGAAAGAGCTCTAAATGGTACAAAAGTAGATTACAGGAAAATAGAGATTATGTGATTCAATGTATTTAAGTAGAAAAGATATATTTATACATCTCTCTGTCTGTATATGTAAATGAAGGTTTCTCAACCTCGGTGCTCCTGACATTGGAGGCTGCATAATTCTTTTTTGTTTTGGAGATCACTTTAACATGTTCAGCAGCATCCCTCCCTGGCTTCTACCCACTAGGTGCCAGTAGCGACCCACCCCAAACTGTGATTACCAAAACTGTCTCTATATATTTCCAAATGTCCCCTTGAGGGGCAAAACAGCTTTGGTTGAGAAACACTGATATCAATGTACAGAAAAGTGCTAGAAGGATGTGCATGAAACAATTAACAATGGTCACCTCCAGTGAGAGAAAGAGGCAGCGGGGAAAGAGAGAAGAGAGAAATTTTACATATTCTCTACATACTTTTGGATTGCTTTAATTACCTAAAAGTGATAATGAACTAATATATTATGTGTACTTAAAAAAATAATAAGGAACAATGAGCTTTCTGTCTCTGGAGATGTTCAGAGTTTAAAGAATCACTAGTAAGAGGAATTTTTGTTTTGCATGGGACATGAGACTGGGTGATCCCATAAAGTTTACTCTTTAGCCTCAAAAAGTTGTATACTTCTAAGGAGAGAATTGCCAGACTTCATTTACTCTCACTTCGAAACAGTTGAAACAGTTTGATTTTTGGTTTTATTAATTTCACCTAAACTCCTAAACTGTTACCATTATTTCAATATTAGGTCTATTGGGAACTATCTCCCTGTAAAAAGGGAAAAATAAACCAATCCCAAATACCCAACAAACAACGAAGTTATTTTCCATCAAAGGCTCATTTGTAGCTTCTTGTTTCCTCTATAACTGGCTTTAAATCATCTGTACATTTCATTTACAGTAAAATTTACAGCTACAATGCACAATGTTAATCTAGCGTTTACCCTTATCATAGCAGACTTGTTCTTGTCCCTCAATGAATAATGGTAAATATAAGCATGAAAATGAAATTAGTGATACCCAAGCCAACTGCTTTATCTAGTTCCTGAGTTATGGGATTAGCAATTGTCTCACTGGAAAACTCTCTGTTGGTTTTCATGAATTAGGGCTATTCCAATTAGTAACAACTGTGAAGCTGCTGTGGTAAAAGCATTTGTGGGTTCAGCTTGCTCCTTGTTTCTGCATCAGGATCCTGGGTCATATGAGAGGGACTGGGGATTCAGTTGGAATCTTATTTTTGCTATCAATGGACAGAGGTATAAGGCCTTTCAAGAATTCAGGACAACAGATAAGAGGTCAAGAGAAGGATTGTGAAAAAAGAGCAAGGTTTGAAAAGAGGTGAAATGAAATGGATGAAAAAAGATAGAGAAAAAATCATTGCTTGAGTTCATAAGAATGCTCTTGAATCAGAGCTTGAGTCGAATTTTCCTCAAAATACTATCTTTGTTCCATTTTCAGCATCTTTGCAACACCCTTCATTCTTCATCCTCTCCTCCTTGCATGTCAATTCTCTTCAAAAGTGATATATTGGCAATATATCACTGGAGCAATTATGATACAAGAAATACGCTAGTGTGTCTTTGTTTCAAATTTAATGGAAATGCAGTCCCCAAGCCATTCAGTTCCCCCACCATCCTAGCTCCACAACTCATTGGCGTAGTTTTCCTCCTAGCCTCCAAAGAACGAGATGGTGCTGTGCCTGCTAATGAGCATCTGTCTTGGAGAAGACAGTGGCTTTGAGATCATGGGAAAACAGTAAACTATCAAAGGCAGGTTTCATCCTCAGTCATTCCCAACCTTCCTAGGTTAGAAGGCACTGTTGGCAGATTCAGGGGATGCCTGGGGCTGGAGAACAGCCTTATGCAAAGGTGGACTGTAGAGTCTCAGGGTGAGATGTCTCTCTCCTGTGAAAGTAGAGAGATGGGGAGATTCCCTGTCTCTCACAAATGCCTTTCCCCATCCTCCTGCCTAAATATCTGGCTTTCCTCCATCCTAAGAACATCAGAGCCACTACTGTTTGTTTATTTAGTCAACAAATGCTATTTATTAGCACTTATGTGATAGATACCTGTGCTAAGTGCTGGGAATTCACTAATGAACAAAATAAAAGTTAAAAAAAATAGATTTGGCTCCTGTTCTCATGTTGTTTACAGGCTGGTAGAGGAGACTGATATTGACCAAATAGTCACCCAAACAAATGTAAAGTTACAACTGTGGTAAGGCTACAAGGTGAGGTAATTGGTGCATATGACAAAAGAATATGATATAGACCATTTATCTACCTATCTCCCACCTTACCTTCCACTCACTTAGAAAAGACCATCACCTTGTTAATGGGCAGGAAGAGCCTAACCTGCCTAAACTCAGGCTAAGGGACAGAAAGCCCTGCCCTTTCCCTGACACCTCTTCTGTAACTGGTGTGAACAGTTTTGACTCTGTCTGCTTCACCACAGAACACAAGCCAATGGGGAGGGTGATCAGGCAGAAGATGTCCCCCAGCCATTGGGGGAAGGGAGGCAGACAAACAACATGTTGGTAGCAGGAATTTAAAGTGTTTTAAATCTGTAGTCCTCCAGCAGAGAACAAGGCCCCAAGAAAACAGTTCAAGAGGGTGTATGGGATGGGGGCAACCAACAGTGCTGCAGGGGATGAGAGAGGCCAGATTGGGTATGGCCTGATTTAGCCATACCCAATCTGGCCAAAGCCTTGTTCTGTTTGAGTTTTTGGAACCCCTTCTTCTGATCCTGCAACTCACCACCACTGAATTAATCATCTTCTTCACCACAAAGGGGCATGTCCTACAAACCTCCTAGTTTCAAATAATGCTGAACATTCTTGAAGAAGCTTTCCATCTAGTTTTATTCTTTAGCCACCACATTTCACATATTATACATTTTCCTCGTCACATCTTTTTTCAGTTTATGCCCAAGGTGGGGAAAAACTAGTTGATAAAACTACCTATTTGCAGTGGTCACAATCACCCAACCTCATCTTTGGTGCTCTCATTGGCTAGACAACAGATGTTCTTAATGAAGATTAAGTGAAATTTAATGGTACTAATTGCCATTTGCATGGGCTGCAGATACCATCAGGTTCACACGCTGCCTTTCATGGTCCTTTACGCCTTACTACATATCAGGTTTGTATTTGACTGGAGTGAATCTGACTGGCAGTACCTGCTGGCTGCTCAGCATGAAGACGCGAGCACGGTAAAGGCACACAGGCCAGAGAAACATAGTGCAGTGGTGGAAATAGGGCTGGCTAATTTGTTTCCTAATAATAACTGCTTTCTAAGTTTCTTAGTAATGGCAAGTAAGGATCATTTTGGACTGGGTGGGACTCAGTATCTGCCTAGGGAGGATACACAAGACACTAGGTAGGCTGACTTCTGTGTTTTTATACAAAACTGATCATTTTCTCTTTTGTTCTTAAAACTATTGGAAAGCCCTTATAATACAAAAGTGAGCAAAGGAGGTGAACACCACTGTTCACACAAGAGAACTTGTGACAGTTTCAACAAATACATGAAAAGGTGCACAATCTAATCAGTAACAAGGTAAATGCAAAGTATATAAAAAAGATACTATTTCCCAACTATCCAATTGGCAAATGTGGAAAACAAAGATAAGTATTGGGTATTGGTGAGGATGTCAGGAAATTAAATCTGTGGACGTTCTGGAGGTCAGTTGATAGTAGCTGATAAAATTTTAAACATGTGTGTTCCATAAACCAGCATTTTTTAATTTCCATACCTACTCTAGAACACCTTTGCAAGCATGTTCAAGGAGATGTATACAATATACCATTTTTTTGTAATAGCCTCAAACTGGAAGCAACCTAAATTTTCATCAGTAGGAAAACAGATGAACTACAGAATAACTATCAAGTTGTAAAAAGAATGAGATAGTTTATATTTTGTATGACTGCACATAATATACATGTAAATGCATAGACAAGCTCTGAAAGGCCACAGTCACAAAAGTGGTTACCCTTGGGAAGTGGACTGAGGTGGGAGAAGCTGGGTTAGTCAAAGACATTTTCAGTCTTATTTATCTTGTTTTGTTTTGTTTTGTTTTGTTTTGAGACGGGGTCTCACTCTGTTGCCCAGGCAGGAGTGCCATGGTGCGATCTCACTGTGAGGCTCACTGCAGCCTTCACCTCCTGGACTGAAGAGAACCTCCCACCTCCACCTCCCAAGCAGATGGGACTGCAGGCGCACACCACCAAGCTCAGCTAATTTTTGTATTATTATTATTATTTTTTTTATTTTTATTTTGGAGATAGAGGGTTTTGCCATGTTGCCCAGGCTGGTCTTAAACTGCTGAGCTCAAGTGATCCGCCTGCCTCCACCTCCCAAAGTGCTGGGATTACAGGTATGAGCTACCATGCCAGGCATAGTCTTATTTGTGATACTGTAATATTTTATAAGCAGAACTGTTCACTCATTATTTATGTAATTAAAAATTAATTTAAAATTATATTAAAATTTTGTGTGTGTGCTTTTTAATTTTTTAAAAATTAAAAAAAAACTTTGTGGGTACATAGTAGGTGTATATATTTATGGGGTACATGAGATGCTCTGATACAATCATGCAATGTGAAAAAAAGCACATCCTGAAGAATGGGGTATCCGTCCTCTCAAGCATTTTTCCTTTGAGTTACAAAGAATCCAATTGCACTCTTTGAGTTATTTTAAAATGTATAATGAAGTTATTATTTACTATTGTGGTATCAAATAGTAGTTCTTATTTATTCTGCTTTTTGTACCCATTAACCATCCCCACCTCCCCCGCTTCCAGTCCCCCACTACCCTTAACAGCCTCTGGTAATAATTAAAAATTTTAAAGGCAATATAGTTATATTAGAACATTTATAAACAAGAAAAAAAGAAAACAAAGATGTATAGTCCTGCCACCTGGACAAATCCACTATTATAAGTGGGTGTGTTTTCTTCTAGTCTTTTTATGTTTACATTGTATATAATTGTTATCTATAATTTGTATCTTGCTTCTTTGTTTAACACTGGGTTTCTCAGCCTTGGCACTATTGACATTTTTGGGTCAGCTCACTCTTTGCTGTGGGGTTGAGGGGCTGTCCTGTGCATTGTAGAATGCTAAGTAGCATCCCGGGCCTCTACCCACTAGGTGCCAGTAGCACACCCACAGTCATGACAATAAAAAATGCCTCTGGACATTGTTAAATGTCCCCTGTTGGACAAAACTGCTCCTGGTTGAGAACCATTGGTTGAATACATAATTAGCGTAATGTCATTATATAAATCCTTATAACCTTACCCAGGCCTTCAAACTTAATGCCAGTCTCTGTTTTTCTCCCAGATCTTGATCTATGTATGTCTAACCTTGGCCTTGATAACCTGACCTTGCTTTCTGACACCTCTTTTCCTAGTTGGTTGGGGATTCCTCAGCCCAGACTGTAATCTGACATCACCATTAAAGCAATTAAACAGTAACAGCCAGGCTTCTTCCCCTGACATTGTAGACTGATTTCAGATCATGTGTCAGAAAACAGGGATAGTAATCAGGAAACCCATTAACACAGTAAAAAGTAATCAGTCCAGAGACATAGCTGAGGGTTCAAGTCATGGGGCTAATGGTCAAGTCTAAGAAGTCGAAGGCAACCAGAGCCCACCACAGGATCTGCTCTCTAAACAATCAAAAGCCTGGTTGCTTGGCAAACAATGCTTCCTTCTTCCCTTTCTGCTTTATCTAGACATTTCCCAGGCTCTCAGGGCATGATCAATCCAAAGGGCAGACATAAGGATAAGCCATGGAAAAGATGGCACTTGCCTGATGAGGACAAGAGACCGAGACCTCAATGCTTATATTCCCAAGGAACAAGGAGAGGTCAACGCCAGGTGTCAGGCCTAACCTTAAGAAACATTTAATGAGTGTTGCATATCAAGCACTGTGCTAGGCTCTGGCAATGCAAAGATGACTCTGGAGTGACTTAGTCTAAAATCCATTTACCACATAACTTCCAGAGAAATATATCTATCAGGAATCAAAATATAAAGGCAGTGACAACACTCCTCATTTTGAGCACTTAATTAGACCATGTATCACTATACATGCTTGTCCTCCAAAATCCAGTAAGATATGAGAATGAGAATAGTATTGTGAGGCTCTGTGGCTCCAAGACCCCAATTCAAAGAGAAGACTGAGTTCATTTACAGAGCACAGAGGGCAGTATCAGATTTCATCATGTGAATTCACTACGTTGAAAATGTAAATTTCCTGCTCCCCAAACTCCAAAAATTCTCATCTGGTCCAGGTTTCTGCAGTCTGAGCTAAGTTGGAGGTAACCCCTCATGCATCTTTGTCTGTCTGGTTCTTTACTCTCTGGTGCCATGAGGGAGCAGAGATAGGCTGAACACTATTTCATCAGGGACTGAATCACTTCCCTGCCTGCCCATCTGGCCTTTTCCTGACAAGATGGTCCCTGATTATTTGAGATCTGCAGACACAAGGAAATGGAGCCAAGGAAGACTGACCCTGGTGTGAAATCTAGAGAGATGATAAAATCTCTTCTCAGCAGTGCAGGATATCATTATGCCTTGCAAATAACCCACTGTCTTCTGAAGACTGAGATGAGTTCAGTCAGAGGAGTTTCCACAATGCTTTCTTGAAAATTGAGGTTTTATTACACCCAGGTCAGTCACTGGCTAAATGCTGGACTACCTCCAATTGGCATCCAATAGAGATAATGCTGTGCTGTAAAATGCGTATTTAATAACTGAATGCCTATCCCCTTTGTCTTTCTATAGTCCTTCCTTTGTCCTGGGTTTCTGCAGCAATAGTAGGGCCTAAGGGAGTGACAAATTATAAGCAATGTGCTGTGTAGTAGGGTACGTGGTGGCCCTTTGAGGCAGACGTTATAATTCTGCATAGCAATGATAGCCCCCTCTCAATTTATATTTCCAAGTCTAGGAATTGCTGGCCGTGGTCATAGCCAGGGGAAGTCTAGAGCAAAACTGAGAAAAATGAAGTTTGTTTTGTTAGCCCCCAACCTCTTAGTTGGCATCATCTTGCCCCAGTGGTGGGCCCTTTTTCCCCCAAGTTAGCCAAACCATCATGACCCACTCCTTAGAGTCTTAATTCAAAATGAGATATAAACATTGATAATAGCTAAGTATGCTATTTTTTCCTCCTCAAACATTTCAAGCCACAGGCTGCGGGGTGGAAGAATTCTTTACCATGTTTGAAACCATACTACTTGTGTGTTCAACTAGCATGATCCCAGACCTAGGAACAGAGGTTCTAGGTCCTAGGCCTGCCATTTCTGTTTTCAAAACAGTTTTATTGAAGTAGCCTTGCAATTTATGCCCCAATTGTGCCATACCACCTTCTGAAATTACAGTGGGTTCATGGAAAGCCACATGTGGAAAGACAGGGGTTCTCCCTCTGTGGTTTTAAAGCCTTTGGCCACAAGGCTATATGAGATAACTGTGGTTTTAACACCAGCTCTTCCAAAACCATAGTCTCCACTTCAATGAAAAAAGTCCAATTTTCTCAGACCTCAGGTCCTGTACTTCTTTATAGAAAGCAACCGTAGTCTGAGTGGCCTGATCTAATTTAAAGAGCTTCCAGAACGCGGGGGTAGTGCCAAACCCTATGCTTCATTAATAATACCACGATTATTTTATCTTAGGGGAACTGACTTTCTTTCTTCACTATATTCAAGCATTTCCTGGCTGTTTTTCCAAGCAAAGAAGCAAATGTTGAACGACTTAATAACATTGGGATCATTGGCAACTGGTTTTGAACGAATAGAAATGAGTTTACAGAGAGTTAAAATGGAAGATGAATTCCACTTCTTGCCCTGTATCTCTTGTTTCAATGTTTCTCTCTCTCTGTCAGTCAGAGCATTCTTTCTTACTTTCCAGGTGGCATTCCAAGGTTCCCCTAGTTATCTCTTAAATTAATCTGTATTCCCTAATTTAACCACATTTATATTAATATATTTTTATAACCATTTTATTGAGATACAATTCAAATACTGGATTAATCAAGGTTCTCTAGAGAGACAGAACTAATATGGGAGATATATATATATATATATATATATATATATATATACACACATATACACACACACACACACACACACACAAAGGGGAGTTTATTAAGTATTAACTCACATGATCACAAGGTTCCACAATAGGCTGTCTGCTTGGCTGAAGAGCAAGGAGAGCCAGTCTGAGTCCCAAAACTGAAGAACTTGAAGTCCAATGTTCAAAGGCAGGAAGCATCCAGCATGGGAGAAAGATGTAGACTGGGAGGCTAGGCCAGTCTAGTCCTTTCACGTTTTTCTGCCTGCTTTATATTCTAGCCATGCTGCCAGCTGATTAGTTGGTGCCCACCCAGATTAAGAGTGAGTCTGCCTTTCCTAGCCCACTGACTCAAATGTTAATCTCCTTTGGCAACACCCTCACAGACACACCCAGGATCAATACTTTGCATCCTTAAATCCAATCAAGTTGACCCTCAGTATTAACCATCACATACACTATAAAATTCACTTATGAAAATTATACAATTCCATGGATTTTAGTATATTCTCAAAGTTGTGCAACTGCCTCCACAATCAATTTTAGGACAATTTCATCAATCCAAAAAGAAACCCCTTAGCAGTCAATTTCCATTTCTCTCCAGCACTAGGCAAACAACCAATTCACTTTCTCTATATACAGTAATTCATATATTTTAACAGAGACCTCTAGAAAATCTGCATTATCCAAGGGGATGGTCCCAAAAGGGGTGTTTTCAGGTACCATGACAGGGAACATGTGAAAAAGTGGTGGCCCTACGACTGGCACACTGCAAATCACATAATCTATTAGCACATATTTCCAAGAGTCAAAGGTAGTGGGCAGAGATACATTGACAACAGATTAAGCCAGTACTGCAGCTATTTTAATTGATCTTGCTGCCATCCAGGGGGTGAGGAGGAGGGTGCATTCTCAGAGGATGCATCTTTCAAATGGAAATCTGCTGAAGGGCATTCTTTTCTGGCCTTTTAGGGTCCACAACAGAGTCCTGCCTCAGTAGATAACTTTGCTTTGTTCTCTAGCAGCTATCTATAGAGCTATAGGCAATTTGTCAATTGGTTCCACAAACAGGTTTTGATCATCTACTTTGAGCCAGGCACTGCACTAGGTATCAGGGATGTGAAAATAAATAAGACCATTTCCACAAATTCAGCCTGGGTACACCTGACTTTTGTGGAAAACTGCTAAAAAAATGTTGCCCTATTCCCCAAAACATACCCAAAGACAAAATATATCTCTTTTTGACTATGCTTAGTTCCTGAAAATTTCATCCAAGTTAGTCTTTAGCTTAAGGCTTTGATGGCCCCACTAATTACAAGAAACACATTAATATATTTTCAGTCATTTTACTCTTTAGTAGTATATTTTAATAGCCAATCTTAGAGTCTTGAGAGGATGGAACTCTGAGATAGGCATGATTTGGTAGAAAGATAAAGAGGGAAATTATAGGTCTCCATTGCTCAATGAGTGGTCTATAGGCCAATAGCATGAGCATCACCTAAAGGCTTGTCAGAAATGCAGAATCTTAGACCTCACCTCAGACTTACTGAATCAGAAGCTGCAATTTAACAAGATTCCTAAGTGACTCATATATACTTTTAAATTTGAGAGGCACTTGTCAATAGCATGATATCTCAACCTTGGCACTACTGACATTTGGGGCTGGATAATTTTCTCTTGGAGTAGGGGGTCAGTGGGGAGAGGGACAGTTCTGTGCATATCGCTCACAATAGCGTCAGAAATAATAAGTCTGTCAGGACGCTCTCAGTTCGGAACTGGCTTTGAGAACCTAGTGTTTGTTTTGAAGCCCTAAGGTACATTATTCATTAAGAAGTCCACACAGCAAAATTGGGCTTACCCTAGCAATGGTTTTCAACCTTGGCTGGATGTTAGGAACACCTGGAGAGCTTTAAAAAAAAAAAAAATACGTGTTCCCTACTCCAGGCTAATTATTTCTGAAATTTTGAAGAAATCCCCAGCATCAGTATTTTTTAAAAGCTCCACAAGGTGATCCAAATTTTTTTCTAACATTTTAAATGAACATTTTCAAACATAAAGTCTGTATCACTTAGATTCTACAATTAACATTTGCTATATTTGCTTTATTACATAGCTATCCCTCTATCCACCCCTCTATCAATCCATCCTAGTTTTAATGCATTTCAAAATAGGTTACTGATATTAGAATGCTCACCCTTAAACATTTCTGCAGGCATATCATTAGAGTTCAATATTTGTTTAACACTCTTTTTATTAGTCAACTTTTACATACACTGAAATGCATAAACTGTAAGTATGTCATTTGATATTTTTAGTTTTGTGACATACGTACACCTGTATAATACAAACCTTTATCAAGATAGAGAACGTTTTCTTATGCATATTCCCAGTAAACACCCATCCCTGCCCCTGAGAGGCAATCACTGTTCTCTTCTGATTTTTTTCTAGGTAATTCCAAGTTGTAGCCAGGGTGGAAAATGCCTTAAAGGGTGATAGGCAAATTCCACTTCCTCAGCCTTCTGTAATTGAGGCAGTGGAGCCTTTTGGTTAGCAGCTCTAGAGTCCGAAAGCTTGAAGCCAGGTCCAGCTCAAACAATGCTATCAGTGAAACTTTAGGCAAGGTAACCTGTGAAAATCTCAGTTTGTTCATCAATAAAATAGGAATCATAATAGTACCTACCACAAAAGGTTAGTTGGGAGATTTAAATAAGATAATATAAGTAAATTAGTAATAAGGTTAATGTTTATTAAGGGCTTACAATTTGTTAGGCACTAAACCAGTTGTATGGATTATCTCATATAATCCTCTCTACTGTTAGATCTCCATGACAGATAGAAAAAATAGGCTTAGAGAGAATAACTTGCCCAAAATCACATAGCTAATTATTGGAAGAGCCAGAATATAACCTAAAGTGGTTTGATTCTAAGAACCACATTCTCACACTGTTAACTACCACACTTCCTTTTGTATGCATTACACACAGAGTAAGAGCTCAAAAACTACTATGTATTAATTATATGCACATTGTATTATATATATACAGTATTATATAGATATATGTGTACACACACACACACACGCACACACACACACTTCCCTAGAATTTGTCTAATCTATTCAGTTATAGAGTCCAAATGAAGCCATGGAGCTTCTGACCCAAACACAGAGAAAGCTTAGAAATCTCAGCAGCCCAATGTTGCTGGTCCACACCTTGGTACAAGCATCTGTATCTATTGTGTTCTTAACAATGCCATTTCCATCATGACTTTGAGAAATACCAGCAATAAGATAAGCCATCATGCTGACCAACACACAAAGCTCTCAGTGACAACATCTCTGTGGAATAAAGAACTGGGGGAAGAGCTTTTTTTTTCCCATTAACACATTCAGCTCCCTGACGCTCTGTTCTGCAGCTGTGCTGCAGTCGCTCAAACAAAGGGTTGCTGGAAAATCGGTTACATCATCGGCATCAGCTCTGACAGACTTTCCAGAAGCAGCATTATTAACATCTCCACAGAACGAGAGAATGGGCAGGGCTGGAGCTCACTCAAGCTACATTATGCTACCCTTCCTCCTAATGAAAATCCCATTGTATTGGGCAATTATCCACACCCCATTCAAGGTGGCTGTTTATGCACATCAGAGTCGTCCATTTTTTCCTAAGTGAGGCAGCATCACATGGAGCTATCTTATTCCTCAGTCTCCCCTATTGGGCCACTCAGTCTAATAGCCTACCCTCACAGGTTAGATGATAGTTGTTTGGCACCAAGAAGAGAGTGGCATGCCCTGGGCAGGGCAGAAGATGGATATCTAGTAGTAAACTCTGTAGCTAAGTCTTAAGAGGAAGCATGGTGACAGCTGAAAACAGAACTTCTTTTGTCACTATCAGGAAGCCTAAAAATGGCTGGAAAATCAATTTCAAAGCTTTGGAATCTCAATTTAGCCGGCAGGCAGCAAAGGGAGTGAGAAGAGGATGAGACAAGGTGCTGAGACTTCAAGCTTTGTGGCTCCGTTGGAATATCAGACTGCCAGGGTTATTTTAATCATGTGAGGGCTTACAGATACTCTTCCACCAGGGAGGGGAAATCGCTGGCAATTTAGCTAAATGAGTGTCTGGGGTTATGATGAAGTCAGCAATCAAGGGATGCTTTCTAACAGAGGAAAGCTGATAACACAATGAAATAAAATGAAGTTTTCTGTTAGGGAAGTCAATGTTCCATTATTGCAAAACCCATAGAGTTAATGTCCCCAGTGTAATCACTACTATGATTTGACACTTTCAGCTACTGGACTTGTGGCCAAAATACAACAAGGCTGACCTTTTATCATTATCCTTCTAGCCCCAGAGGGGCTGAGCACACCATTTAGATATAGGGATGAAGGAACAGAGGGACCAAGTTCAAGCTGCAAGAAATCCCTTCCCTGGTCCCTGATTCCACAGAACAGATAGAAGATATTTGTGTGAATATTGATCATCAATAACTGGCTCAGTCTTTTAGAAGATTTTGCCTGTGGATACCTTGACTCTCAACCTAGAGATTAAAGTATTTTAGGGATGGTGTTTGTCATCATTCGGGAATATTAGTACACAAAATAAATGGTGTTTGCTGAGCCAAGAAATAGGAATAATTGGTTGTGTTCACTCTTGTCTCCAGGAATAACTGTGGTTCTGGGACACATCTGTCAGACATGCCAAGAGTTAACATTAGGCAGGATCAACTCCTGCCCAAGAAGAGAGTCTGAGGCACCATGCATAGTCCAAATAAATCCAGGTCTCCCTACAAGTGGAGTAAATATTTGCTGTCAATAATAATATGAATATATGCCATTTTTGAGTGCTTACTATGCACCAGGTACTTTACAACAGCCATATCTTATTATCACAAGAACCCTCTGAAGCAGGGATAGTGTCTGGTATATAGTAACTACTCAACAAATAGTACCTATTCATTATTACTGTACCCATTTTTATAGACAATAAAACTGAGGCTCAAAGAAACTTAGAAACTTATTTAGAGTCACAGTATATAACTGGATGTGACACTTTAAAGAGATTTGGAATTAAACGCATTCTGTTTTATTCTGTCTTAGACAAGTCCAAGCTCCTTAAAATAACAGCTATGGGCTCCCTGAATCTGTTCTTTTTCTATTTTGATCCTCCATGTAATTGCAGTGTTCATGAAATTACACTAAAATCTGAGAGTAGGTGCCCATGTGGGGTACAATGCCACTATGGATGCACAGGAGCTTGCTCCAGAAGTTATTAAAATAGAGCCCATGCCATAATGAGAACCCCAAAGGAAGTGAAGTAAACCAAGGCCCTGTGGCAGGACTGAAGGGCATGTTATGGTTGGGCTATTCCCTTCTAGCTTTCTGGATCCCATTATTTGCCTATTTGAGCATAGCCTAGAGTAGCTTTAAGAAGCTTTCTGTTATCCATAGATGATCCAAGCATTGGAGAACAAATTAATCCATGGGATCTTTTTTATATTGCTTATGGGGTTATACATTAATACAATACTTAAAAACACTGTGGCATTATCTTGTAAAATTGTATACTCACATATGCTACTGTTCAGATCCTGGGCATGTTTTCCCTCAGATCCATTCCTCACTGTCTCTTGATATGCTCAGTTTTGCAGCAGGGTGACTGCTGCAGGCTACTCACCTTGGGCAGCCAGGTTATCTGCCTTCCAGTTGAGTTCACCCAATGGAGGGAAAATGACAGGCAGCAGGAAGGGAAAAACCAAGGTATTTCTCAACTAGCACCTTTCTCCACCCTCACCTCAAGTAGCATACCCTGTGGTGGCCACAGCTCTCACATGGATTCAGTTCCCACAGGAGAAGTTGGTCATGATTCCAGCTTCTACCAGGTAACCCTGGCCCTGAGCTCTGGTGACATTAACCCTTTGTTCTGCCAGTCCTAGGGAGGAGTGGTAACAGTTGCTGCTATTGTTAACTTATAGGTTGTCTCGCCACCTGCTGTTAGGCTTCTCAGCTATTGGCCGGCATAATACTCAGCAATGAAAAGGAAGAAATTATTGACACATGAAACAACTTAGACCTCAAGGGAGTTATAATGAATGAAAAAAATCTCAAAATATGACATACTAGATGACTCAATTTATATAACCCTCTAGAAATAACAAAATCATTGAGATGGAGAACAGATTAGTGATTGCCAAGGGTTAAAGGCAGGAGTGGGGTGGCTAGGAGGGTGCATGTGACTATAAAGGGGCAGCACGAGGGATCCTTATGGTAGCTAAGAAGTTCTGCTTCTTGATGCTGGTGATGGCTACACAAAAATCTACACATGATAAAATTTTACATAGACATACAACTACATAAACACACACACAAAAAAGGAATGTATATAACACTGGTGAAATATTAATAAGGTCTGTGGATTGTACTCATGTCATTGTCCTAGTTTTCATACTGTACTATAGTTATGTAAGATGTTACCATTGGGAGAAATCTGGGGGAAAGGTACATGGTAGCCTTTTTGTACAATTTTTACAACTTCTTGTGAATCTATTATTATTTCAAAATAAAAAGTTCTTAAAAATATAAAGGAGCTTTCCATGAGTAGTCTAGACAGTACTAGGGCAGCATGCTTGGGTCTCTTCATGCTTAAGGCTTCTTGATGGTTAAGATAATTTGAGTCCCACTCTAGGCTCTTGATTGCTGACTTTATATACTAGTGTTCTCCTCTCTCATTCATATTTACAGTGAAGTACTTGGAGAATGATCCATTGTTCTTAAGCAAAAACATACTTTACATTAAGCTCTCTATGTCAGAATAAAATCAGTTACCCAAGCCAGGAGTACCTTTCTCTGCTCCTCCACTAGAAAAGCACAAGAGAAAGGCACTGGCATATTAAACAACATAATTGCCCTGGCCATCTTGACTAAGTGGCATGATGTGATTATCAAATTCATTAGGTTTTCTCCATTGGGAAATGAAATAAGCAAATGACAGACTACCACAACAATCCAGCTTCCCTTCCTTTGCCTTCATTTCCTACGAAGATTTCCAAGTTTAGGAGCAACAACCATATTCAGCACCATGGACAACACTATCAGATGCCAGCTATTGAGAGAAACAAGCTCTGAGGTTTATTAGCTCCCTAAGTTTCTCCTCTTGATTCTGCTTTCCTCCCTTTAGTAAACTGATATTTAGGAAGACAATAAGGTGAGGTTCTTACCGTTTTATAGGAAGAATCAGGAATGAGCCAGGGGAGGGGCTATTGAAAACATCAATTTTTAAAGGAAAAGTTAGAATTGAAGGCAGCTGTGGTTCAAAACAACTTAAGCAGATTGAGGTGTGTCCTTAGCCAGTTATTCCTGTGTAGTAACACACCCCGCACAGAGTCCTTTGTCTAGTGGTAAGATGAAGCATGCATGCAGCAGTCAGAGTCTTTGCTGATTCTTGCAGAAACCTTCACCTTGGCACCAGCCTGCTGGCAAAATGGACCTTAGAAGTCTTTGCTGTATGAAAATGAGAGGCTACAAAATTAAATGAAGGTGAAAATATAAGGGAAACTTCTGTGCTATGATATAGAGCCCAAAAAGAACTAATTCTGAATAAGTCCCTGAGGAAGGTAGGAATGAGGAGAATATGCCATTTCAAATAACTAGCTGACCACTGGGGCTTGCTGATCAGTAAGCAGAACCAATGAAAATAAGAGCTGAATTGTCCCTTAAAGATTCTCTAGCTTAGTGGTTCTTAAACACGAGTTTGCATCAGGAATTACCAGGAGGGCTTGTTAAAACAGATTTCAGAGCCCAGCCCCCAGAGTTTGTGATTCAGAAGGCATGAGGTGAAGCCTGACAATCTGCATTTCTAACAAATTCCCAGGTGATACTCATGATGCTGATAGAGGAGGGAGCATGCTTTGAAAGCCACTCTCTAGTCCAACCTCTGTTCGCGTTTCTATTACTCTTTTGGTAACAATCCCATACAAAATTCATTATCAAGTGCATTGCATAGTAGTTAGGGTTGCCAGATTTACCAAATAAAAATACAGGATGCCCAGTTAAATTTGAATTTCTCATTGCTTATCTAAAACAAATTTAACTGTCTGTCCTACACTTAATCTGACAACGCTAATATGAAGAAACTGCTGGTAAATTTGAAGAAAAGGACTTAACTTCTCAGCTCATGTTTTTGCTATGTCCTTCCTGCCTGAGGCACTAAAGAGGCTAGGAAACACCTGACCCCTCCTCCTCCTGCCTCCACTTCCAGCCTGACAAGCTTGTTGGGGCTCTATTGAGCCAGCGTAAAAAGGCTGTGATTTGAAGAGCTGCAAAAAATCAGCAGCAGCTAAACTGGTACCCTCCAGTATCTCTCATTTCTATGGAAAGTTTGATTTTGGTTCTCTGCCCTGTGATTAACCAAAACAAGAGGAGACAAATAAAAATTCTTTACAGCTGTTTCACACTGATAGACCTGACCTTCCCAGCTGAAGTTTCTTTGTGCTGAGAAATTGTTACCTAGCAACCAGGCCTTGCAGCTGCCAGACTCCAAACACTGAAAGCATTACTTACAGAAAAGAAGCCAGGAGAAGGGTGGGGTGGGGACTGCATCAATCTGAGCTTTGTCTTGGGGTCTAACGCCGCATTTGAGTGAGAAAAGATAAGCAGAGATCGAAGTCCCTTCCTGTTGAGAATCAATTTCCCAATCGGACTGCTTGGGTTCAGCTTTCTGTCACCTGCATCTGCTCTACCTACCACTCCTACGTGTGAAAATGAGAGGGTTGAAGGAGGAGTGGGAATGCTTCCCAGAGATGCCAAATACTCCGGATGGTGCACATGGTTTTTATTTTTTGACAATGGAACACATTTTCACTCTTCAATGTACATTGTCAATGATTGGTCCACTTCCTTCCTTTCCTCTTCCTCCCTTTCTCCTTCTTCCTTCCTCCCTTCTCCTCCTTTTCTCCTTCTCCTTCTCTTTCTCTCTCTCCTTCCACTAGGAACACTTGTCTTCATAATATAACTGTGGAAACTAAGGCACAAAGAGCCCAAAGGACTTACCTAATCTTGAACACCTCATAGAATCTTTTCCTTCTTAGCAGTGTGTAAGACTTGGGCAGCAGTGAGAAGGCAGGACCAGGAAACCAAAGAAAGGCCCAGGACAAAACGTAGGGGCCAAGCACCAAGCATAGGAGCAAGCCTGACATGGTAGAGCCTCCAAAATCAATGGTTGAGATGAGACAATGGGCTAGATTCAGGCAGGGATCAAGGAATCAAGGAGCATAGAAGTCAAACAAATGCATTGAACATGTATATAAAAGGTTTAATGTAATTGATCTGGGGAGCGGCCAACCATCTGTATTTTTAAAACTTCACAGGTGTTCAGAATATGTAGCTAGTGTTGAGAATCTCCCAATATTGCAGAAGGTAAAGGATTAGCTTAGTAGTTTTCAAACATTAGCGTGTACGTGAATTACCTGGCTAGCTGCTTAACATCCAAAGTCCTGAGTCCTATCCTCTAGCAAATCTAATTTAGCAGGTCTGGGGCGAGGCTCAGGAAATCTGCATTTTTAACAAGCTACCCACATGAATTCTGATATGAACAACACACTGCAAAATACTGGTTTATGGTATCTCTTTGACATAAAGTTTACTTTTATATAATCAAATAATATTCTTCGCACCTCCTTACCAATCTTCTCTAACAGACAAACAACTTCCAACTTTCTAATATGTGCAACTAGGTAGCGACCAAATTTCTGTATATGGGCATGGAGATTCTCTTCAGGGGCCATTAGTAGCTTGCCCCACGACTATACCCACAGTTGTCTGTCTAGTAAGCATCCATTTTATCTCTGTCTGCAAGTCCACTGCCCTGAAACAAGGTCAAAGCACTCCCATGTGCTTTGAATTGACTGCTGCTAAGATATGAATGTGTTACCTCCAAAATTCAGGGGTTGCTAATGTGATATTATTAATAGTTGGAGCTTTTAAGAGGTGATTAAGCCATGAAGGCTTCTCCTTTGTTAACATGACTAAGGCCCTCCAAGAGGCTTCACATAGCATTAGTCTCTCTTGCCCTTCTGCCTTCTGCCATGTGAGGACAGTCTTCCTCCCTTCTGGGAAATTCATCCCTCACCAGATAAGCAAACCTGCCAGCACCTTGATCTTGAACTTTCTTGTCTCCAGAACTGTGACAAAATAAATGTCTGTTTTTTATAAATTACCTAGTCTAAGGTAGTTTGTTATAGCAGCACAAATGGAAGTTTTAGTTGATAAGCACACACTATAATTCACGCATAAACTATATTACTGAACTTGAATATCTTTAGAAACGTATTTAAGTAACAGCTTTATTGAGACATAATTTATATACCACGCAATTCACCCATTTAAAATGTACAATTAAATGGTTTTTGGTACATACACAGAGTTGTGCAACTATCGCTGCAACCAATTTTAGAACATTCTCATCACCCCCAACAAAAACCCCTGTGCCCATTAGCTGTAAATCCCTATTTCTCCCCAAACCTCCCAACCCTAGGCAACCACAAACGTACTTTTGTTTCTACGTATTTGTCTATTCTGGACATTTAATATAAATAGAGTCATAAAATATATGGTCTTTTGTGTCTGGTTTCCTTCACCTATCATAATGTTTTTATTGTTCATTCACGTTATAGCATGTCATCACTTGATTTTTTATGCCTGAATAATATTCCATTGCATGAATACAGCACATTTTCCTTATCCATTCTTTCATCGATGGGAATTTAGTTTGTTTTCACCTTTTTGCTATTATGAATAATGCTGTTTTGAATATCTGCGTGCAAGGTTTTCTGTAGACATACATTTTTATTTCTCTGGAGTAGAATTGCTGGTCATATGGTGACTCTGTTTAATCATTCAAGGAACTGACAGACTGCTTCCAAAGTGGCTGCACCATTTTATATTCCCACCACCAGTGCATGAGGTTTCTTTCTTTCTTTTTTTTAACTTCCTTGCCAATGCTTATTATTCTCTTTTTTATTATCACAACCCTAAGGGTGTAAAGTGGTATCTCATTGCAGTCTCGATTTGCATTTACCTCATGGCTAATTATGTTGAGCATCTTTTCATGTACGTGCTCCTTGGAGAAATATCTATTCAAGTCTCTGCCATTTTAAAATTGGACTATTATCTTTTTATTATTGATTTGTAAGAGTTCTGTGTATATATTCTAGGTACAAGTCCCTAGTCAGACATATGATTTTCAAATATTTTCTTCCATTTTGTGAGTCATATTTCCACTTTATTGATGTATCATGTGCAGCACAGAAGTTTTTACTTCTTATGAAGTCCAATTTGTCTATTTTTTCTTTGGTTGCTTGTGTTTTTGGTATCATATCTAAGAAACCATTGCCTAATCTAAATTCAAGATTTATACATATTTTTCCTTAAGAATTTCATAGCTTACATTTGGGTCTTTGATTCATTTTGAGTTAATTTTTATATATGCTGTGAGGTGGGGATTTAACTTCATTCTTGTCCATGTGGATATCCAGTTGTTCCAGCACTGTTTGCTGAAAAGACTACTTTTTTCCCTATGGAATTACATTGGTATTTTGAAAATCAATTGGTTGTAAAGGTAAGAGTTTATTTTTGAACTCTCAATTTTATTCCATTGATTTATGTGTCTATGTCAGTACCACACTGTTTTGATAACTGTAAACTTGTGGTAAGTTTGAAATTAGGAAGTATAAGTTTTACTTTATCCCTCTTTTTTTTCAATATTGTTTTTGCTATTCTGGATCCCTTGAATTTCCAAATGAATTTTAGGATTAGTTTATCAATTTCTGCAAAGTCAGTCAGTATTTTTATAGGAATTTCATTGAATCAGTAGGTCAATTTGGGGAATATTATTACATTAATAATATTATAAATTCTCTTTTGAACTGGTTTATAATATCAGCCTGGTTCTCTCATTTATTATGAGTTAAATAAATTTTTAACACATGTTCATTTTTATATTTGCGTGTTATGATATTATCTTTTTTTTGAAAATTATATTTTAACATCTGTGATTTAGGTAAAGCAAGGATACTTCCTCCATTTCATAAATGTGGATACTGACACCCCAAGAGGTTAAGTGACTGGCATGGGTTGAACAGCAACTTAATGATAGAGCTATGACTAAAACCCAGGTATTTTGACTCCCAATCAAAGATGTTTTTACCATCAACATTTTGTTTCTTAAAAATTTTTAAATGGTAGAAATGATGTTCTGGAAAGAATTCTATTAGGTTTCTGCTTGGAATATAATTTCTTTTTTTTTCTCTTTTCTATATTCCAAACTCTACTCTGCCAATATGATGTCCTTGTGTTTTCAGTATATATTTATTTTAGCTAAACTTAACAAGGTTGAATTATTTGCGTGGCATTTGTTTCTTGGATCAAGGTATGGGGGAATCCAAAATATAGTGCAAAGGATTAGACAGGACATAATGTTGAATGAAAGTACTAGTGAAGTATAGTCCATGACACAGGGAACCCCAAAGGAATATATATCAATTGGGACACTAAACAGAATTTGGGATGACAGAGAATTATCTGTACATAATGGTATGGGTGTAAGGCTTTCATGGGAGGAGGTGGGGAGGCTGACATGAAAAAATGCAGAATTGCCCTGAAGATTTAAGAAGGCAGCCATTTGTTCTGCCTATTCTGTGAAGAAAACAACTCTACTCAGAACCTATTTCAAAGAAATCCTATTTAGAAAACAAGCATATTTTCTCTCTCAGTCTTTTGTGTCCAAGCAGAATATGCCATTCTCCAACATTTACTTGCAAATTGGAAATGTCTCTATTAAGACGTAACTCCCAGTAACTATGGTTGTCCAAAGTTGAAATTCCTCAACACTCACTTACGCTGAATAGTAGGCTGTGTGTCGTAAAACAAAAATCAACAAAGGAGATGAGGCCTACAGTTTCAGCTTGTATTAAAGATATAGATTCTTATTTCTAATCCATTCTAAAGGGCTATTGATGATGCAAGAATATTACTCTGGTTTTCTAATGTAGCTATCTAAAGCAAGCCTTTGATTCTTTTTTTTTAAATCCACTGCACCATCCCTGTACCTTATTTTGAATATTATTTATAGCAGTCGTTCTCATGCTTTGGCAATAGTCAGAATTACTGGCAAAGATTGTTGAAACCCAGAATGCTGGGCCCCACCCATTTTGAATTCAGTAGATCCAGAGTGAGAACTGAGATTTTGTATTTCTAACAAGTTCCCAGATGACGCTGATATTGCTAGCACATGAACCACACATTGAGGACCACTACCTTCTAGCCTTCTTTGGTCTTCTGGCCCACAGTATCAGCATCACCTAGGAACTTGTTAAAAATGCAAAATCTTGTACACAAATTAAAATTTGAGACGCACTAGAGAACATTGAGGCCAGTGGTTTCTAGACCTGGATGTTATCAGAATTGCTTGTGGAGCTTTCAAATTTCTAGATTTCCAGGTCCCTCCCCCAGCAATTCAGTTCCCAGTGATTCTGATGCACAGCCATGTTTGGGAAACATTGCTTTAGACAAGTGCTATCCCAAAATACTTTTATCACAACCTCTCCACCTCTCCTCACATACAGTCACATGTTATCCTTTAGCAATTTCTGTGAATGGCAAATGAGCCCAGCAGAGAAGCATTTTACTAGGGCTTTGAATGGCCTTAAGCAACTGGAAGCTGTTCACACAAGTGGCTCAAGCATTGATTTTGTAAAAACAACATGTTAAATACTGGAACTGGGGGAAGGGAGAGATACAAGAGAGTGCAAGACAGGATCTGTTGGGGAGATAGACCTAACACACATAAAAAAATAACTGCAAAACAATGAAGTGATAAACTCTCTGGCATTCTCAGTATGCCTGATGTTCAAACAAGGTATGTGAATCGGAAAACTGCTCAAAAAGAGGTGACCATGGGCATGCATAGGGAATCATCTCACATTTTTTTTTTCATTTTCTCTTCTAGGAGTCATTCAACAAATGGTCTCTGAGACAAAGAATAACTCAACAATATGGAGCTAAATAGGGGAATAGAAAATGCACTTAACGCTCAACAAATTTTGTATAGAAGGATGAATCACAGAGAGTGCATCCGATTAAATAAGGAAAGGGTGGGAATGGGGACATGGATCTTGAATAAAAATTACTCTTGGTTTCCATCCTCTACAAAATGTGGCATCTACAAGCTGAGTGCAAGCCAAAGACTTCCAAGCCAGGAACAAATGAAGGCCCTCCTAAGCAAAAATGCCTGATACCATGCTAAAATCCCCAAACCTCATTCCTTTTCTTCCAGACATGATTATGCCCCAAACAGATGATGTAGGCTAGAAATATGCTAGAACTAGACTAACAGCACCCCCAGCTATAGATTTATGTCCTTGTGCAAGATGTTTATGTTTCTTCTTGGTGAAAAATATAAATTTTCAGGACATATTCATTTGCCAAAATTTTAATCCAATAATCTATATCCTAGCTTTTGAAATGGAGCACTTACTCATTTGATAATTCAAGGAGACCTGGGAAATGAAAAAGAATAAAAGTTTTATCCATTGTCCTACTAGTATAATTTATTGACAGGGTGGATGCTTTGCCTGGTTACCAATTAGTATTTTCTGATTCTATTGGCATGATCATCCCTTACAAATGAATAATGGTTATGTTATTCAGAGCACCTTCACAGGTATTTTGATGTCTACAGCTCTAAAGTTATATGACCTAATATTGTCCTTTATGGCCCTATGAGGTAGGTTAGGCAAGGTCCCTTAATCTGTTCTGTACCTTAGTTTATTCATCTATAAAATGAGAGGGTTGGACTAAAACAATAGTTCTCAATATTGGCTGAACATTGACTTGCCTAGGGAGATTTAAAAAATACTGACACTCGTGCCTGGGTCTCAGCTCCAGAGGATTTTGATGTAATTAGTCTGGAGTCAGGTCTAGGCATTGAACCTTCTAAAAGTTCCCCAAGATTTCTAGTGGACAGCCAAAATTGAGACCCACTTGATTGGATGAGGACTAAGGTCTCTTACAGCTCCGATATTCTGAGTCTAGATGCCATTTTAATTTTAAGGATGAGGTAACTGAGACACAGAGGGGTTAAAGGACGGCTGAAGTTCAAAAACTAAATCACTTCTAAGATAGATGATAAACCCTAACCCATGTCTTTCTACTTCAAAGCTTAGACCTTTGTTTCCAGCTGCCTTTAGTTTACCAAATGTCTAAATCTGTATGGTTATTAACCCTGACTTTAGCCTTTATACCTTTATCTATAGAAATACAACATTTCAGAAATATTGCCCTTGGACTATTGCCTTCCTCTGTTGAGCTCACTATACCTTCTCCTCCATTAGAAGGCCTTCATGAATTAGCCTCCACCTGGCCCTAATCTAAGTGTGTATGCATTATTTTAGTACTTACTAATTATTAAGTCACTCTCCATTCATTCATTCATTCAATATATATATTGAGCATATACCATCTTCCAGGCACTATTCTAGGTCCTGAGGATATATCTATGAACATGATAATGCCTCTGCCCCTGACAGTTGTTCATATGTTACTCTAAAGATATAAGACTTTACTCTAGGTATGGAGTTTGTCTTCTTGACTAGATTGTAAGCACCTCAAAACTAGATACTTTATTTTCTGGTCCCTATAGAGTCTCCCAAAGTGCTAGTACAATACTCTGCAAATAACAGATGCATTGCGGTTTAATGATTATAAAGGACCATCACAGTCAGCTATTAATGGAACCTACTATTAAGAAAGTCACTAAAAATTGGAACTATTGGGCATTTTGTTTATTCTTTATATAATAGATAATTAAAATTTACTGATGTCTGGGACTCTTGCCAGCATGGAATTATTTCTAGACATTGACAGGAAGCAGCTTAAGATTGGCTATTTTGGAAAGTTTGAAATTTGAGTTATGTTATCATGGAACTTTATGTACAGGGAGGACTGAAGTGCACAGAATGTTTGCATTGTGGAAGAAACTTTTGGGAATATATTCTACCAAAGTAGAAACTGAGATCCAAAGAGAGGTTGTGGTTTCTCATAGATTATCCCGCTCTTTAGTGTCAAAGCAGGAGTCTCTGAGTCCCTTGACCAAAGCTCTTTTCCACAATTTATTCCTGTGTTGCGGGGCTTGGCAAATGCCCTGGAAAAGGCAATGCCTTTGAACTCCAGATTGAAACATCAACTCTTCTCTGTGTCTCCAGCCTGCTGGCCTGCCCTGGATTTGCCAGCCCTCACAAACTGTGTGAGCCAATTTCATAAAATAAATCTCTTTATATACATCCTATTGGTCCTGTTTCACAGGAGAACCCTGACCACAAAAAGCCCATATAATAAATATGTTGGGTTTCGTGGTCCTACATTTTCTCTGTTGTATATTTTTTGTCCTGTTTAAAAAACCTATAGTTTGCTGACCTCTGATTTATTGTATTTTGACTAATGGAAAATCAAGTTCTTGGCTGGGTACAGTGGCTCACGCCTGTAATCCCAGCACTTTGGAAGGTGGAGGTGGGCAGATCACCTGAGGTCAGGGGTTTGAGACCAGCCTGGCCAGTATGGTGAAACCTCGTCTCTACTAAAAATACAAAAATTAGCCAGGTGTGGTGGTAGGCACCTGTAATCCCAGATACTCGGGAGGCTGAGGCAGGAGAATCACTTGAACCTGGGAGGCAGGGAATGCAGTGAGCCAGAATCATGCCACTGCACTCCAGCCTGGGCAATAGAGCGAGAATCTGTCAAAAAAGAAAGAAAAGAAAAAGAAAGAAAGAGAAAAAGAAAGAGAAAGAAAGGAAGGAAGGAAGGAAGGAAGGAAGGAAGGGAGAAAGAGAGAGGGAGGGAGGGAAGGAGGGAGGGAAAGAAGGAAGGAAGGAAGGAAGGAAGGAAGGAAGGAAGGAAGGAAGGAAGGAAGGAAGGAAGGAAGGGAAATCAGGTTCTCCTTTGTATTCCAAAGGGAAGTTTCCTAGAGACTGTAAACTCTAATCAGCCTTAATTCTTTCTAATTATATTTCAATCTGATTACTCTTGTTTTCTATCTCTCACTAGCTCTGCTTTTTGTATGAAGATTTCCAGGATCTAGAATCTTCGTGTTTATGCTGTATGTGTTACATACACAAACTAGCTACCCCACATCATTCTGTTCTGTTTCAGGCTGGGACTTGACAAGGGCAAGGGCAGTATGGAGCAGATACTGTCATCCTTGAAAGCCACATCCAGCTAGGGGGATGGGAACCTATTGATTGATTTAAACAATTTTTTTTTCTTTGCTTGGCAAGATGGGAAGGAGAATGATTGCTGTCTGACCTCAGGTCTCAGCAAGGTCCCTGTGGAGTAGCCAACCTCCATACCGCTCGGTGAACTGAACCAGAGCCAGCGCTGTTAAGCTGAGTGGGAGTGTGTGTGTGAATTTTTTTAGCTTGCTCAGTAACAGTTATTTCCTCTGGAGTCCAAGTGCCAGCCCCGGACCAAGCCAGAAAAATATCTACAAGCAAAGTGGCAATGTAAAGTAAAACCCCATGAGAGTGTCCCCTCTAAATTCTTATCTTCTGTTTACATCAGTTCATGTCTAATCCCAACCACCACCAGCTTCCAGATAGGGTTTATTGGTAAACCGTTAGGAAACAGACTCTTCAGCAGTCAATGTGACAGCAGTGGTCAGATTCAGAACCCTACTTCAGGGTGGGGTGGCTGTTGCTAAGGAAGATTACAGTTGGGGTTGACATAGAGCTGCCTAAATTAACTACCACTAATATAGACATGGATTAAAACCAGCCCTACCCTCTTTTCTCTGGATGAACTGCAGTAATTCATCCCATTGCTAATCAACTTTCACTCCACCTTCACTCAGCTACCTTCTGTAGGACCACAGGCTAAATGACAGAAACAGTTTCAGCTTGAAAATGAATGACACCATCCATCGTTCCCAGAAGCCTCTCCTGGAAGATGCTGAGGAGGCAGATTTCTATTCCCAACTCTGAGTCCACCGAGCCAGAAAAAAATTCCGACTATTGACAGCGTTTTATTACCATGCTTTGTATAGTGGGTAACACATGTTAGAACAAAGGAAGGGGAGAAGCACTCCTTGGTACATCTCAATTAGTAGCTGGTACATCCAAGAAGCTACTGCATTCTTAGACTAAACCTTCAGTGAGTCATACCATTCTTATTCATTGCTTAGCCCATGTGACCTCACAATGCCAGCCCAGAAATCAGATAGCTCTGTATATCCAGGGCTGATTATCTGTTAAGTATGGTAGGCAAAGTGCCTAGGGCCCACAGCACTGTTATGGACCCATGAAAAGGGTTTAATTTCTTTGAAAACCAGAAACATAAATAAACTTTTAGGTTGGTAAAAATGCTTTAAAATGTAATATTAATATATACATCTTTATATCAGCACAATGGTAGTTTGTTTTTTAGTGGAGGAAGAGATCCATAAAGGCAAAAGTGCCTAGGGCCCACCAGAAGCATAATGCATTCCTAAGTTTATCAACTATTCCTAAAGATCCAAAATCTAAAGGGTAGGATGACCTGCTAGAGAACTCACACTTCTTTTAATCAGAGAAATCTGGGAAAGCACAAACATCAATTCCCAGCAGGAGACAAGTCAAACACTTGAAACTCCAAGCAAGGCAAGGCTCCATTCTCTTTGCAAACAGCAAGAGGAAGTTCACCTATCAACTGCCATATTAAATAAACTGTGGAGGCAAATACTGCCAGAGGGAGGCTTTTTATCAAGGCTGTAATGTCTCTGGTGAGTAAGACCAGAAATGTTCTGACATATAAATATTTATATACGACTTCATCAGATGAGACAGCCAATACTTAAAAGAAACAGGGGCACAAGTGTGTGTATGCAGACACAAAGAGACTTAGAGAGGTGCTGGTCTCTGGCTCAAAACCTCTTTTAAGGGATATTATCATGCTGTGCGAGCCATTCAGACCCCTAGGGTCTTCCAAATTATTGCCAGCTGGAGAAGTATCGGCTTGGTGCAATAGAAAGTGTGCAGTCTATTTAAATGGTAAACACTACTTATGGAAGTTAAGTCTAATTAGTAAACCTGACTGATTCCTCCAGTGAGACTCTGCAGCATGGTGTGGTGAGTGGAAGGAGTGCTTGTTTGTATAGGACTAAATCTATTGTGAAGGTTCTAAACCTGGCAATTGATATTACTTCCTCTTTACCACTAAGGCTAGAGAAGCCAGACTTTAATGCCTATGATCAATAGGATTTTCCTAACCTCTTACAACTTTGGGGGACTATTCAAACATCTTCTAGAAAATTTGCCCCTTTTGTTCAATTTCTCCTTTTCCTTCTATAGTTTATATCAGATGGATGCTCTGAAGTCCTGCCTTTACCATGGGTGAATAGGTGTTACCTTTGCAGTGATTGTTGGTACTCTATCAACAAAGCCCTTTTTGATTTAGTTTATAAGCCCTATCAAAATGCAGTGGTGCCTGTTTTCTTTCAATTTAATTATTCCTTTCAGCCTTGAAGGTTTTTCCTTTTCAAGATTCTCTAATTAAAATACAAATAAATACCTGAGGCAAAGACCAGTGATTCCCAAAGTGCATTCTACCCTATGGTCATAGATTTATATTTAAGGTTTGGTGTTCATCGCTTCTCGGCCTTTTGGCTAAGATCAAGTGTAAGGTTTGGTGTTCAAACAAGTTTGGGGAATACTGGTCTAAACACAAGCAGGTTTCTTTGTAGAGGGATTCTTGGAGTCTTTTTTCCAAGAGGAGACTATACTATGCAATGTTACTAAACTTATTTGACCACAGAATATTTGATCAGACTAGTGTTACATATAGCGTAATTTGAGAAATGTGCTCTAAATTGATAGGAGCTAACACAGTGAGGATTGATTTGTTAGAGCCTTACCAACTAAATCCATGAACTATGATGAAGGCTTTGAGAAAATCAGACTCAGAAAATGTCTGATTTATCTGAGTTAGGACTTTAAGTGATAAGATAAGACAAGAGCACACACTTGGACTAAGGGCTAGCTCTATATGTTATAGTGTATACATGACATAAGTAAGTTACATGGGACATTTTAGCAACCAACTACATATAAAACAAGAGTTAGCAAAGAGAAAATGGGACACTGGACAGACTAGTTTTGATAGATCTGGAGCATGGGAAGCTGCCAAGAAACAGATCCAACAGCCTGACCCAGTCATAGCTCCATCTGCCTAGTCACCTCTGAGAGTCTTTATGAGCCAAGGTTTGCCCTCTGGTCTACTGGAGAATTTTGCTTTCTGTTCCCAGCAATAAGGACTATTCAAATCATCTGGATTTTATTGATTTACTATCCTAAATCTTTATCTGAAACAGACCCTGTCTGCTACATTTGACACGGCTGCCCGCACCTGCCTTTTAGTGTTCTCTGGATACATCTTCATCTAGTTCTCCATGGTTTTCTCTAGCAATTCCCGGGCTCTTATGCCTACCCACCCATTTAATGCAAATGTCTACAGGGCCTTTTCCTTGGACAATTTCTCACATGCACCCTTGGTAAGCTCATCTACTTACCTGATTTTAACTACCATTGTTTGAAGATTACTCCCAAGCCTATATCTCTAGCCAAGACCTCTCTCTTGAGTTCCAGATCCATATCTATCACTTTCTCCTTCTGGAGTCTCCACTTAGATGTAGCAAAGTACCCCAAGTTCAATGCATCTAAACCCCATAGCCAGGTGTGGTGAGACACGCTTGTAGTCCCAGCTACTCGGGAGGCTAAAGTGGAAGGATCCACTTGAGCCCCAGAGTTTGAAGCAGCAGTGAGAAAGGATCATGCCACTGCACTCCGGCCTGGGCGACAGAGCAAGATTCTGTCAATACATAAATAAATAACCCTACTTCTTGCCCTGGCTTTCCCTGCCTCAGTGAGTGGCCCCACCATCTACCCACATAACTGAACCATAAACCTCAGAGTCACCTGAGTCCTCCAATTCCCTCACTTGTGGTAGGCAGAATTCTAAGAATGACCCTTCAATGACCCTGACCTTTGTATATTCTCCTCTCTTTGAATTATAATTATGAGTTGCCATTCCCATGATTATGTTATGTTTCATGGCAAAATGGCTTTTTTATGTAATTAATGTTACCAAATTAGTTAACTTTGGGTTAATCAAAGGGGAGATTATCCAGTTGGGACCAATTTAATCACATGACCCCATTAAAAGCAGAGAATTTGCTGAGGCTGGTGGCAGAAAAGGAAATCAGAGAGATTCTAAGCATGAGAAAAATCTGATGTACGTTGTTGGCTTGAAAATGGAAGGGGACATGTGAGAAGAATGTGGGTAACCTTTAGAAGCTGAAAACATTTCTCAGCTGACATCTAAGAAGGACATGGGAATTGAAATCTGCCCCAAACCTGAACAAGCATGGAACCAGACTCATTCCCAGAGCCTCCAGATAAAAGCCTATCTTATCTGACACCTTGACTTCAGCCTTGTGAGGCCTTAAGCAGAGAATCTAGTCAAGCCTTCTTTAACTCTGACCTACAGAACTGTGACATAATAAATGAGTGTTGTTCTAAGCTGCTGTTTGTGGTAACTTACTACACAGCAATAGACAATTAATACACCCTCAAATTCAATTAATCACTAAGTTCTCCAGTTTCTACCTCACAAATATTTCTTGGCTTTGTTTTCTCCTTTTTAATTTCCACTACTGCTACCTCGATTTAGATCCTTCTATTCTCTTGCCTGTACTACCACACAGCCTCTATCTGGACTCTCTACTAGTTTTGTCTTCCTGAAATTCAAAACAACAGTGACCTACTCAAATTGCATATCTGATCATATAATTCCCCTGCTTAAAATCCTTCAGTGGGGCCTGGCACAGTGGCTAACACCTGTAATCCCAGCACTTTGGGAGGCTGAGGCGGGCAGATCACTTGAGCTCAGGAGTTTGAGACCAGCCTGGCCGACATGGTGAGATCCTGTCTCTACAAAAAATACAAAAATTAGCTGGATGTGGTGGTCCATGCCTGTAGTCCCAGCTACTCAAGAAGCTGAGGCTGAGGTGGGAGACTCGCTTGAGCCCAGGAGGATGAGGCTGCAGTGAGCCAAAATCATGCCACTGCATTCCAGTCTGGGCAATAGTGATATCCTGCTAAAAAAAAAAAAAAAAAAAAAAAAAAAAAAAAAAAAAAAAAAAAATCCTTCACTGGCTTCTGTTAACACATGGTAACAATCAAGTTCTGATATGGTTTGGCTCTGTGCCCCCACCCAAATTTCATGTTGAATTGTAATTCCCAATTTTGGAGGCGGGACCTGGTGGGAGGTGATTGAATCATGGGGACAGATTTTTCCCATGCTTTTCTCATGATACTGAGTGAGTTCTCATGAGATCTGATGGTTTACAAGCGTTTGGCACTTCCCCATTGCTCTCTCTCTCCTGCCACCATGTGAAGAAGGTCCTTGCTTCCTCTTCACCTTCTGTCATGATTGTTAGTTTCCTGAGGCCTTCCAGTCATGCTTCCTATTAAGCCTGTGGAACTGTGAGTCAATTAAACCACTTTTTTTTCATAAATTACCAGTCTCAGATAGTTCTTTATAGCAGTGTGAAAATGGACTAATACTAGTTCCTTAACACAGTTTACAAGGTCATTGCTAAATATTGCCTTTGCCTTCCTTTCAGCTTCATCTTCTGCTGTGTCTGCCCGGCACCTTACCTGTAATGCAGGGTTTCTCAACTACTATAGACATATGGGGCCAGATCACTCTTTTTTTGTGGGGGGAAGCGCTGTTCTGTGCAGTGTAAGATGTTCAGCAGCATCCCTGGCCTATACCAACTAGATGTCAGCAGCACCCTTTCCCTAGTTGTGACAACCAAAAATATATCTACCAAGTGTCCCCTGGACAGCAAATTGTCCTGGTCGATGACAACTGGGCTAATGATGAAGACCTGCTGTGGCTCCCTACACCCAAGTTGTTTTTTATCTCATGAGCTAACATCACAAGACCTGAAGAGGGTAGAATATGTGGTATCGATTATAAAAGTATTCTAAATCTAGGAAAAATTGATAGACTGGAATTCTAGAAGCTCCTTTTTCTGTTCCTTTTTCAAAATAAGAAACTTTGGTGGTTTGGGGGAGAATGTGTGACCCACTGGATTGAAGGTCCCAACTGTTTAGAATGCATCTTTGATTCTGGAAGGTTAGGAGGGCCAAGGTAGGACTCAGATTAAAAAGAACAAGAAAATGGCTTCTTAGGATTTGTTCTAGCTTTAAGAAAAGTTAATAAAGAAACCTTTATGTTTCCTTCTATATTGTTTAGGAAAGAACTCTGGGGGACAAATATCTACATAGAAAAAAAAGACTGTGAATTTCTTTGTTTGGAGCATGCCTTGGGGTACATATTTTAGAAACATGAGTTTGGTAGTTAGGGGACAGAACATCAAGAAACCTCAACACCCAGCAATTCTATTACTAGATATATATTCAAGAGAAATGAAAATATATGTCTATACCTAAATCATGCCCAAATGTTTATAGTAGCATTATTAATAGGCAAAAGATGGAGCAACCCAAATGTTCATCAACAAATGAATGGATAAACAAAATGTAGTATATCCATACAATGGAGTACTATTCAGCCATAAAAAAGAACAAAGTACAGATAGATACATGACAGAACATAGATGACCCTTGAAAATATTATGCTAAGTGAAAGAAGCTAGCCACTTAGCATATATACATGAATCATAAAATATGATTCATTTATACAAAATGTTCAGAAAAGGCAAATCTATAGAACTATGAAGTAGATTAGTGGTTGCTTAGGGCTGTGGGGGATAGAGGGTAGGAGAGGTAATAAAAATATTCTAAAATTGACTTTGGTGATGGTCACACATATCTGTGAGCATATTAAAATCATTGAACTGTACACTTTGAATAAGCAAAATATGTGATATGTGAATTATATCTCAAGATGTTACAAAAGAAAATAACCCCAACAATTTTGGACATCTCCTTACTCCCCTCCCCCAATCCTGTTTAGCATCACCAGAAGTGTATAGGATATTTGACAGGGAAGTTCAGATAGGTCTGGGTGGGAACTCTAGGAGTCTAGAACATGGCAGGGGCACTGTCAAGGAACAATAGCCCATTTTAGCTTCTCCTATCAAGACCTCTTTTTTCCCTACAAAATAAGACTAAGCCAGCCTTACTGATACAGCCTTAGAGTATTGTAGAGTACTTGTATGGTAGAGTATTGTAGAGTAGAGTACTGTTCCACAACATCTGCATAGGAGAAGCTCCTGTGTTACGTTAGTTCACACCCACAGTTCTTAGAAATTCTAAAAACCTTCAGAGGACTTGGCTATATGAACCACTGTTCATATTTAATTTAAATTAAGAAAACTGCCTTATCTTTTCTTTTCAACAAATAGTGCTAGAAAAATCAGATATCTATGTGCCCCTCCCACAAAAGAACCTTGACTCTTATCCTGTACACAAAAATTAACACAAAATGGATCAGAGATTTAAATCTAAGAGCTAAAAATATAAAACTTCTAAAAGAACACATGGGAGAAAATTTTTGAGATGTTGGGTTAGGTAAAGATTTCTTAGGTATGACCCCAAGGTATAATGCATAGAAGAAAAATTAATAAATCAGACTTCATCAAAATAAAAGCTTTTTTCTCTTGAAAAATTAAGAAAACCATTAAGAAAATGAAGACATGCTACAGACTAGCAGAAAATTCTTGCAAATCACATATGTGATAAAGGACTTGTATCTAGAATATATAGAGAACTCTTACAACTCATTAATAAAAAGCCTAATAACTCAATTAAAGAATGGGAAAATGATCTGAATAGACATTTTTCCAAAGAAGATATACAATTGTCCAATAAGCATGTGAAAATATGTGTGATATCATTAATCATTAATCACTAGGGAAATGCAAACAAATCAAGAAAAACCACAATCAGATACCACTTCACACCCACTAGGATGGAGCTAATAAAAAAAAAAGATAACAAGTGTTGGTGAGGATGTGAAGAAACTGGAACTCTCATACAATACGAATAAGGATGGAAAATGGTGCAGCCACTTTGGAAAACCATTTGACAGTTTCATAAAATTTTAAACACACTATACAGCCCAGCAATGCCATTTTGAGATATTTACCCGAGATAAATGAAGACATGTATCTACATAAAAATCTGTACATGAAGGTTCATAGTAGCATTATCACAATAGCCAAAAGACAGAAACAACCCAAATGTCCATTAATAGATAAATGACTAAATACAGTGTGGTAAATCCATACAATAGAATGTTATTCACACATAAAAGAAATGAAGTACCAATATATGCTACAACATGGATGAACCTTGAAAACATTATGCTAGATCAGGCAGGCCAGGTGCAAAAAGCCACATGATTCCATTATTATTAAATGTCATGAATAAGACAATCCATAGAGCAAAAAGCAGATAAGTGATTGTTTAGGGATGGGGAAGTGGAATCGGAGAACTAGAGGGCAATGTCTAAAGGGTACAGCATTTCTTTTTGGGATAATGAAAATATTCTAAAATTGATTGTGGTGATGGATGCAGACCTCTGTGAATATACTAAAAGCTGTTGAATTTTATACATAAGATGAGTGAAATATATAATGTGGGGATTATATTTCAATAAAGCTGTTTTTTAAAACTGTTTTTGGAGACAATGCTTTTTCTCCCACTTTGAGGGAATGACAATAATGAAACAGATGAAAATAAAGAACTAAGAACAAAAAGACTGTTGCTTCAACAGTTTTAAATGGAACAGCCTGCCTCCCTGGATAGATCAATCCCCACTTGATGAATCTCTTCAGTCTACTCAAGAAATAGCAAGGCATTTAGCACCAGTGCTAACCACCCCCATTAGTAATAATCCTTCCCTAGCACTGAAAATAGCACCACTGTGATATAAATAGCTTAATAATGGCACTGCCAAACACTTGCCACAATTTTAGCAGGCTGGCTTTTGCCTTGCTTTGTTTTGTGAGTCCTCTGCCTTCTGCTCCTTATACCATCCACAGTGTAAAGAAAAGGGGGTCAAACGAAAATTACAAGTTTGAAAATATTCTTTGGTGATGTCATTGCAGGCAGCAAGAAAGATCTGAATATAAGAATTATGCAAATACCTTTTAGAGGCCATCCTGGAAAGCAATGCATCCACCAAAGTAAGTACTACATCACATTGGCAATCCTTAGGAGCATAGAGAGGTAGAGTACATTCAGAAGAGTGAAAACATGTCTAGACAGAACCAACACTATGAGGTGGATACTCTGTTATTGTGGAACTAGAAGGACTCTTACAGGTCATATACTAAGGCTCCTTAAAAAATTAAGGCCCAAAAAGAGACGTGATTGGCTCCACGTTACATAGCTAGGGAAGAACAGAGTGAAGACTAAAACTCAGGCCTCTGAATCCCAGACTAGGGCTCTTTCCACTTGCTGAATGCTAGACAGTGACAGACTAGTCAGCACAAGAGACTGGAATTCTATGCCAAAGCTTTTGATTGAATTGGCCAAGTCACACCTCTGTCACTGCTCAGAGCCAGGAGCATCTCAACAACAATAAAACTCTAAGAGGATAAATTACTGAAGAAATAACTGATCACCAGGCTACACTTAGTCTTTTCTTTCCAGAAGGGCAGTATATTTGATGTTTGGCCACTCTTTTAAAGTGTGAAATCTACCACCACATATGACATGGTAATTTGCAAACTGTCTCCTTTCACAGAGCCCAGCCTGGCTTTTCACCTTTGTTCTATCTCACTTCATGCTCAAGCCAATCCTCCCAAAGCCTTTCTCTAGGAACCTCTGAAAGGTTGGAGAAGGAGAATTTTGGTAATAAAAACATGAACTTTCCAGCCTTGATCTTCTCAAGTGAAGGCCAATGATAAATGACCTCCCTCTTGAGGCATAATTTATGCCCACGTGGCCTTTTCTAATGAGCCCAATGTTGACTGACAGGGTCATAACACTAGGAGAAGAGAGAGGTTGGCTCTGAGAGAGCTGGAGGCCAGGGAGTATAAATAAGATCAGATATTACTTGGGAAAGCAGAGATAACAGGGGAGAGAAAAACTGGCTATGTAGGCAAAGGAAAAACACACCTACCTTGGTAAGTGCACTCAACATTTCCAAGGTTAAATCCAATCTGTCTTGCTGTGTTTCCTGCAATTGCCTTTGTGCTTACAGCACCCAGTTCTTTTGTATGGCAACGTGGAAAGGGCAAGTCTTTCCTAGAATACTAAGCAGCAATTGAAACATCCCTCATGCTCTCATCTGTGTATTATGCATCAACCATTTCCTTAAAACCCCTGTACTAGTTTCCAAGGCTATGGATAATCTTGGAATCGGCTTAAACTTCTCCTCTGTTATTCTGAGACCTGTAATCCCAGATCCAAGTAGTCGGTGCTATAAAGGTACAGACAAAAACATAAAATAAATCCTTCCAATTGAAAATTGGCCTAACAAAGCTAGAACAAGCACTAAAGGCCATACTTATGTCTTAGGCATGTATATTGAGGCAATAATGAATCTTCACTTGCACAGATTCTGGGTGTGGACAAAACTGAATCTAGAGATGTCAATCAGTGTAGCATGAAAATGGATGTTGTGAAGACCAGCTGCACCACAGTGTATGATGCCAAAAAGCTGGAAGTCTATTATTAAAGCTCTGCAATTAATTTTAAGGCCAGAACATGTATCTATTAAACTACTACTATCATGTGAACCAGAAATTTGGGTCCCAGTTTTTATGTATCCATCACTTTTATGCATGAAAGTCAATGTGTACTTTAGTTATGGAAATTAATAATTGGATAATTTTGTCAACACTCCACAACCACTCCAGCTGCCAAGGAATCAAAAGAACAATTTTCACCTGCAAGTGATCTAATATGCATCACCATCCAATCCTCTATCATGTCCTCTTTGACCTCCTAGAAGTCCATTTTAATCCCTGGGAGTAGCCAGAGCCCTACCAACTACTTCTTATATCATTAATAACTTCTTATTGAGGTAAGGAATCAATTGGGGTGTCTTCCTACTAGTGGTGGTTGGCTTTCCTGTCTACACAGACCCCAAATATCTCAGAGGCAAGAGGTCAGGAAACCAAACTTCTATAACATCAAACATAAGCCCTAGAAAGATAAAGGGCTCTAAAAGACACATTCAAACAAAATAAAAACAGAGAGAAAGAAATGAGCCATGTCTGCAGATTGCTTGTCAATCAGTGTAAGCCAATCAGTCAAATGATACACGCAATTACAGAAGCAACAATAAATTTGCAATAACCAACTGGGCTCTTTTAGCTGATCATTATTTATATGAAGAGGGAAAACCACCTGGTTTGGTCGATTTGGAATCCAGTTATAGTGAACACTGAAATCAAGCGATGGCCTTGATTTCATGAATAAATCATTCCATAACAAATAGTCTTGACCATACTTTGTTCTTTACAAATAAGTGCCTTGTGTCACGTGTAGCCAAAAACATGCATTGGAATCTCATCCAAGCAAGTCAAGCTATTGCCATACATGTGACTTCAGCCTCCACAAAAAAGATTATATTCGCAAGCAGTACGAATACCCACTAATAATCAAAGTGATTGACAGGTGTTAACTTTAGTGCTGTCATCACCAGACCTGGGAAATGAGCTGAGCTCCAAAATTTTGAATTTGGCACCAACTTTCACTATACCCAGCATCTATTTTGTAATTAGTAGGTTTGTCCATGTACCCCCAAATTTTATTTAATGTCTTTGCTGTAACAAAACAACGTTTAATTTGTGGTCACCCTGTGCATACCAATATTACCATTAAACTTACGGTAGTTAGTTCTTAATCATCAGTGTTTTATGTAAACAACATTTTCTAGTGCACTCTGTGCATGTGTGTGTGTGTATGTGTATATCTACATATATGTGTGTGTGTATATATACATACATATACATATATGTATGTGTGGGTACGTGTGTGTGTATATTTCATTAAAAATGTTTGTGGTTAAGTAGGATTGGGATGGATTTCCTTGCTGTAGAACTTCTCAGAGCATTCAATGTGCCAATGAGCACTGGAATCTCTAAGAATGGCACACAATTTGCAGCATTTTACTGCAAATAAGGCAAACCTTATTTGCCCACAGAATTCTCTTTGGAGAGCTTTTCGGGGTGGGGACATGGAGACATTTCTCCTTAGAATGTATTTAGGGAAATGTTGCTTTAAATGTCTGCCCTCAGTGACTTCCAAGTAAACCACCAGATAGAAGCCACCTGGTGGAATATGCACTCCTTTGGAGGCCCCCTATCTCTTCTGAAAGACCTAAGGATAATGTCTGGGGAATTGAAAGATGGGTCCTCAAAACATCTACCTGGGCCATCTGAGAATCTGTTTATGTCAGTTCATTCAATCAAAAAACATTTATAGAGCATCCATAATATACCAGGAGCTTAGCATTAATTAAAAAAAAAAAAGGTTTGGATTGCTTTTACCCTCCTTAGCAGAGACAGAAATTTTCAAAGATAAAGTGATATTTGAACCAGGTCTTATAAGATGACCTCCAGGGGTCAGGGAGGGCAGAGGAAGACATTTTAAAGAAAGGGAATGTATATACAGAGGTACAGATGCCTGAAAGGGCATTGTTCAGATCCACTGGGCACCACTCTATTTCTCTATATGAATGTCATATCATATGCTGGTATTTTGTAATATGTCCCCCAAAGAAAGGGAACTGATGTTTAAAGGAGTTTGAGAGAGCTTGCCACTCTGCATGGCCTGCTGTAGGACAAAACCCTATGCATCACTGGACTGGAGCTTGCTCCCCTAGGAGATGGAGGTGTCCCTTTATATATTATTTGGAACAAAAGCAGAATGTCAAGGCATGGTATATATTCACAAATGTTGGAACTTTATAATAAGAATGATAGAGATAAAGTAGGGGGAAGAGGCTAGGCATGGTGGCTCATGCCTATAATCCTAGCACTTTGGAAGGCCAAGGTGGGAGGATTGCCCTAGCTCAGGAGTTCAAGACCATCCCGGGCAACACAGTGAAAACCCGTTTCTACTAAAATACAAAAAAATTAGCCGGGTATTGCAGCGTGCGTCTGTAGTCCCAGCTACTTGGGAGGCTGAGGCAGGAGAATTGCTTGAACTCAGGAGGCAGAGGTTGCAGTGAGCCAAATTCACACCACTGCACTCCAGCCTGTGTGACAGAGTGAGACTCTGACTCCAAAAGTAAATAAATAAATAAATAAAGTAGGAGAAAGAGAGCTAACATTTATTAATATACGAAAATTGCCATAAATCTCATTTAATGATGAATTGTATGCATATATATATATATATATATATATATATATATATATATCCATGTGTCAATTTACAGAGTGCTTTCATATCCATTATTTGATTTGATCCTCATAAGAGTCCTGTGAGCATGCTCAGGGCAGGTGTGATCAGTCCTTTTGTACAGAGAAGGAGTGTGAGGTTCAGGACAGTTAAGTGGTTAAGTGACAATATCAAGACTAAAGTCCAAATCTTCTTAATCCCAGTCTTATGTTTTTGATTTGCGTATTCCTATATTACTTCAGAAGGCTGAAGGCACAGGGAATCAGATTTATGCCTAATATAAAGAAACTCTAAAAATCACAGCTGTTGAACAGTGAAATAGGCTGTCTTATAGTCTTATAGAGTGATTGTAGAGGATATCCATGCCTTAGGTGGAAGATTAAATGTCATGGCTTCTAAAGTCATTCTCAACTCTGTGATCCAATGATTCTAAACTTTCTATGTCCTATTTCTCTGAGATGAGGCTTTGGCAATCAGGCCTATACTTAGACAGCTCCTGTTTATTACATACATGGTGCTTAGAAGATAGACACTCTTAGAGAAATGCTTGGGAATTGGAGATTTTCCCAACATCACAGACAAACCCATTGCTTCAGTACAACAAACAGAAGTCACGTATAACCAATGCATCCAGGTAGCTCTCAGATCGCAAAATGATGGGAAACAAAGCCAAATATTTCTCAAAATTGCAAAGTACACAGTACCTGGGTGAGTTTTCCCTGAAACTTAAAATCTTGGAGCACACATTACTATCAGAAATTATAGGAGGAGGCACAGGTCTGCATTTGAACACTCATCAGTAACTTTGATATATAGTGAATCCACCTTTTAGGAATACCTTTTCTATATAGTTGTTTAAACACCAAAGGCATTTTAAGAGGTAGAATATATGGACTGATACTAATCCACACTTGTCTTTTCTGATGGGAGACCAGGATTCTCTTTAGAGCCAACAGAACCAGCCACTGTTCCAATTCCCTTGGAACATTTTTGTTGTATATTTACAGCTCCCTATGCTTAAGAGAATGGTGCATCTGTCTGATGGAGACGCCTGGCTGCATTCTTTCCCAGATATTAATATAGGTGGCACTTTAGTAGTATAACCAATGACATGAAGAACCTGATTTGGAGGGGGAACAGATGGCAGCATCTTTCTTGGGCTAATTTTAGGATCCTGAAATAGTCCCTTTCTCACACAAACCATCAGTGGAACCAAATTAAGACAGCTATGTCATATGGAAAAGAGAAAGAGAATAAATATGGTTTAGTGTGAGGCAAAGACAACGAGCCAGAGGCTTCAGTGCTTTCCCTGTATCTGACTTCTTTCAGAGCATATGAAGGTCACTTCAACTTCCTTTTATCAAAATAGATGCTGAGCATCAATGTGAGGGTATCTAAAAAGTAATGAATGGGCAAATATCATTTTCAGTCACATGTATTGAACAATGAAGGTTGCATCATATAATAGCTAAATTCATATTCATAAGAATTCATAGAACCTAGGTTCTAATACATCTTTCATAGCAGATAAGGAAGCTGAGGCTAAGTGACCTTTCTGCATGGTAAATCAGAAGCAGATTGAATTTCAAAGCCTCAGATTCCTGATTCATTGCTTTGCCTGCTAAAAATACCTTTTCTCCAAATGAAACATATAATATCAGGTTGTGATTATGAGATGTGGAGGAAGAGTCCATCAACAAGAAATGATATTTTAGGTATAACATGATCATCTAAGAATTTAGAAAAAACGGGAAAAGTACTTTGAAAAAGTACCTACCTGTTTTCCATCCAGAGTGTAGAGTTTTTTGACAACCCCGGTCTCCAGTTTGATGGCTTCTGTGATATCAGTGAGGACTTGCTCAAAAGAGTGGGCTGTCTTCTTGTTCAGAAGCACACGCACAGCCTTCCGAGGCTTCACCCCACTGCGGATGATGGTAACCAGCTTGGGGCGCACAAAGTCCTTGTTCTCCCTGGCCTGTGCACTGTTGCTGCTAGCCAAGGACTGGGGGGCTTTCATATTGGCAGATGTTTTTACGTTGACAGACCAGTTGGGATTGACATTCTTGGTGTACTCCACCTTTTTAAAGAAGTTGTCTGAGGAACAGACATAGCTTTCCCCTAAGGCAAGAAATAAGTGATTAGGTGATTAGTTTAATAGCAGATATATGGATTATTCTAACCAAACTAATACACACTGACACTGGAGTAGAACTTTTCAATAAATGGTGATACTAACCAACCTTAGGTGCAATTCCTAATTGGGCTAAAAACTTGGCTCATCCAAATTCAAGAGTAATTCTCAAAACATCCTTCAATATAATGACACACCTAGTTGAAGAACTCTGTAAAGCTAAGGGTTCTAAGGACAAAGAGCATGTCTAAATTTAATATAACAAGTGGAGTTCCAAGCTTGATATGTTTTTTTCTGGAATTTAAACATTTATGTTAGTTTCTAGGATGTTTAGCTTTCAGGGGCATTACTGGAGAATTTTTAACATCTCTATTTCTTAAAATCCCTGTCCTATTTTTGGACTCAAAGTCCCATCCCTTTGTGATATTATGAACCAAGGAAAACTTTCAAAGTTAAAACATTTTTATGCCAAGTTAAAATGAACCAAGTAACCTTGTATATCAGGCATACATACATACTTGATAAGAAACCAGGTCATCCTTTGCACAGAGTATATGGCCAAGTATGGAATATTGAAATGTGAAATGTGTGTGCATATGTTGAATGTTTATATGTGTGTATAAGTGTGTCCTCTACTCCTTACGCTACACTAGGTAGAGAAACTGTCTAAATAACAACCAGTACATATAAACACCTTAGCTTTTGCTTGAAAAATACTCTCATGTTTCTACCACTCACCCTTCATCTTTCCATCCTCTCAAAGGATGCACATAAGATCTGTGTATTCAGGGTCATCTTCACCAGTGCTCACCCTTGGCTGCCACAAGTAATGAGGTAAAGAAGTGAGAATACATTATACAGCCTGATTTATGGATTGGAAGGATCTAGTGTAATTTTCACATTTACCTTGGGCTAGAGGAAATGACTAATATCGCAAAAGAAATGCAGGGATCAGAGGCAAGAGGAGGGGACTGGACACCTGGGACTATGAGCTGAAGAAAATAGGAAGAGAGATAGGCTCAGCCTGGGGAAGAGAATACTGGAAAAGGTTGAATTCGTTGAGTAAAACACATTAGCCTCAAGGTATCTAGAAGTTCATTGAGAGGTTGAGCTGCAGAAACAGTGTGATTTAATCAGGCTTAAGTCATCGGTAATAACCCTAAATAAATAAATAAACCCTAGCCAGTGCACAGAAAGCATTAAACACAATTATAGTCTGATGGCTCTCCTTTGGTCTCAGCAGGAGAACTGCATTCAGAAACACCAGGTTGATAATTCACTCCCTTTGCAAATATTTATTGCTTTGCCATAGCACCAAATTCTTTAAGACATGTTAATGAATAAATTTCTCAGTAATGCTAAGAGAAGTTTCAGTCAAAATCTCTAGTGTACCTTTGAGGACATTTATGTGTGTGTGTATGTGTGTGTGTGTGCGTGCGTGTTGTGTGTGTGTGTGTGTGTGTGTGTGTGTGCGGAGGGGGAGGGTAAGTGGCATCCAACATAAGCAAAGTGACTTCCAAAGCTGCCCTCAGTCCCAGAGTTCTATCTTGACAGGGGGACAAAGGGATGGTTTTAAGTGAGGATAGGCACCCTTACCCACTTGGTGCATACATGGACACCCAGGGTGAGATGGTCAATACCCCAGCCAAGAGAAGCTCTGATTTCTTTGACTCCCTTGCTGGTTAACTCAACCCAACCCAAGTAATTATAGGCTGGGGTCTTTAATTTTTGACTTAAAAGGATGAAGGAAGGGGCCCTTTTAGTGTCTCCATATATTCACAGCCAATAACCCCCATAACCCTAGAAATGGTCTCTTGACTTAGCAGTTCACCAGATTCACTGGCACCTTGCAGGAGGTCACTGCCTTTGAGTCAGATGTTTTCCATAACTTGTCATGTACTTTAAAACTGTCAGACAAATGGTGGTGTGGAAATGTGTGAAGCTATATATTTATGATTTCACTCATCCAGTCTCCTCTGGAGAGTCAGCTGTGTAGCCCTATTAGGACTTTGGACTTTTTTGCTCCCATCTCTTAAACCTCTTAAGCCTCTGGAGTATGAGTATGATTAACCATCTCCAGATGAAAATGAACATGATGACTGACAGCTATAGTATCATATAGCACCCAAGAACTTTCCAGAGGGCCCAGCCTCAGCCAAATCTATGTTGAGCACCTTCCAGTGGTACATTTTAGTCACTCCACTCTCTCGTTGGGCTGAATATGGAGTAATGGAAAAAGCGCAGCTGATGTGATGTCAGTCAGGATGGGGTCCCCAACACTTCCTAGTTGTGCACTCTAACCTCCCTTGGCTTCAGTTTCTTCTTTGCAAAGCAAGGGTGATAATAAGAATACCTATCTTGTGGGGTTGTTGTGGGGCACTAATCAGATGATGGATAAAAAGTGTTCAACCCATGGCCAGGTGCAACGGCTCATGCCTGTCATCCTGACACTTTGGGAGGCTGAGGCAGGTGGATCGCTTGAGATCAGAAGTTCAAGAGCAGCCTGGACAACATGGTGAAACCCCATCTCTACTAAAAATACAAAAATTAGCTGGGCGTGGTGGCACATGCCTATAATCCCAGCTACTAGGGAGGCTGAGGAAGGAGAATCGCTTGAACCTGGGAGGCAGAGGGTGCAGTGAGCTGAGATCGCACCACTGCACTCTACCCTGGGTGACGGAGAGAGTGAGATTCCGTCTCAAAATAAAATAAAATAAAATAAAATAAAATAAAATAAAATAAAATGCTGATCCCAGAGCCTGGAACATAGTAAGCACTTGATAAATTTCTGTTATTATTAAGCCCCTAATCTTACGGAATAGAGGCGAGAACAAGAAGGAAAGAGCAAAGAGGAAAAGAGGAAAAAATTGCTGAGAGAAAGAGACTAAAAAGAGGAATAGAAGCTGAAGAGGAAAAAAAAGAGAAGGTATCAAGGGCAACCATCTAGGAACTGAGCTGTGATTATGATATGACATGAGCACTGCTGGGGGCCTGTGATTCAAGGATAAGATTTCCTGCTGGTTGGAAGGAGGCTTCCAGTTGTGGCAAATGCCAAATGTAGGAGATTTATGCTAACACCCAGTAAAGCTGCTGCTGCCTCTGCAGAGGCCCGCTGAGAGCTGGATATTTATCGTCGTCAAGAGTGATGACTCAGGAGTCACACAGACCTGGATTCAAATCTCAACTAGGCACTTAAAAGCTGTGTGACCTCAGGGAAATCACTTAATGTCTCTGAGTCTCAGCTTTGCCTTCTCTAAAGCAAAGATAATGCACTAGGTGACACCTGAGTCCCTTCTAGGTCCTAGAGTCTATAAGGAGGAATATTCTTCTCTTTTCCATCTCAAACAGGCTTCAGAAAACAAAGCTGTTAGGATAATTAAATGTTAAGAAAATAGCTGCCCACCTCCAAGGACTCTTCACTTCTGCTAGAAAGACATCAAATGCGCTTCTTTGCTAGACTAAGACTTCCTTGTCCTGATTTTGCCAGCATTTTCAATGTCTGCTGCCAGAGCTCAGTGCCTCCTGCACTTCCTGCTGCCTGGCACTTGGAGCTGGATGAGGTGTGTCGCACCTTTACACAGCTGGGTTCCCATCCTGCCACAGCTTCCAAGGGCTATTTCCTACCAGCTGGGGGCCTAGAGGGAAAGCTGGCTTCACAGCCAAGCAGGGTGCAAATTCGCTGGAACTAAAAACCTGCTTTAGGGTGAGGGGATAAGGAATGAAATCATGGAAGCACAGCTGAAAGGGCAGAAATGAAACAAGCTGTGGGCTGGAGATGATCTAATGTCTACCTCCCTTCTCTTTAAGAAGGCTGCATTTTCAAAAGCATTTTATATATATTTGTATCTTCTCAGTGCAAAAGCAAGCTTCTGCCTGGGTTTTCTCCTCTTCTCCAGGGCTTCCTGACTCAAGAAGGAATATATTAAATGACACTTTACTGTATTATATTAAAATATTAAATGACATTTGATTATCATATCTATTAGCAATGCATCCCTCCCAGGTATCTTAAAATTCTTGTGTTTGACAATGTACTTGCTTTAGTAGTTAGAGAATAAATTAGTGAGAAGGTGGATTCATCTCACTGAAACATATGAGCTATGGTAAAAGAACTGGATCATAGCCAGTGTGACTACACAGCTCGGATTTTCTAAGACTGTTCCAATTGTAAATATTCTGTCCCATGGTCTGTGTAATAACTCTTGAACTTGTCTCAATTTGGGTTCAGAAAAGCTGGCTAGTCATAAATGATATCCCCAAGGTTGATCTGGATACTTACATACAAGAAAATGGGGAAAGAATTGGACCAGATATAAAGGGAAAGAGAAAGATTCTAAAAAAAATAAATAAAATAAAAAAATAATAAAAAAACAAAGACATGACAAAAGGAAAACCCACCAGTGGATTTTATTCATTGACCTCCTTGGGATACAGCTAATGAGGACCACATCCTACAGGGCTTCACTAAGACCCTCGGTGTACCCAAGGACTGTGGGAAAACTGACATCAATAACCTTTGATCCAAAATGCTTCCCTTGATACTTTCTGTATCTAGCAGAAAACCGTAGACAAGAGGCACTAGACAAAGGAGTGTCACAAGGCCAGAGTGATTAACCAATTATTTTTAAATTTCATTTATTTTTAGGCTAAAGATGTAATACTGTGGCCATTTGAAAACACAATGTGTTCTATGCTCTATTATTCCTTTAAGATGTAAAAAGAAAAAAATTAAAACAGATTTCTGCACGTCTCAAAACTCCTACCACTTTAGTTAGGTGAATGGAACCATCAAGATCACCCAGTCTAATATTTCCCAAGTCTAAGTGCTCATAAAAGTCATGTGAGGAGATTTGTAAAAACACAAACACTGGGGCCCTAGTCCTGGGGATTCTGATTCAATAGATCTTGGGTGTGGCCCAGGAATGTAATATTTTTCTAAAGCTCTGAAAGATTTTGAAAGGCAGCCGGGTTTGGAAACCACTGATCATTACAATCCCTTACTAACATAATCATTGTCATAATCATTATTATTATTATTTCCATTATTAGTATTTTCACGTCATTAATAATAATAGTACCTGTAGCTATAATTTTACCTTGTCAATATGTTTCCATATCTATTATCTAAGTTTAACCTTACAACCACCCTAATGGATAGAGAAGGCAGGTGTTACTAGTCCCATTTTACAGTTAAAAATATTATTCACAAGAGATACACAAATGTGGTGGTCTACATATACATGAAATATCGTCCTTCAACAAAAAGGAAAGAAGTGCCAATACATGGAACAACATAGATACAATTTGAAAACATTATTCTAAGTCAAAGAAGCACAAAAGACCACATAGTATTTGATTCAATTTATATGAAGTGCGCAGAATAGGCAAATATGTGGAGACAGAAAGTAGATTAACCATTGTCTAGAGCTGAAGAGATTGGAGAAAATATGCAGTGACAACTAATTGGAATAGGGTTTCTTTTTGAGGAAATGAAAATGGTCCAAAATTATGTTATGATGATGGTTGCACCACTTGATAAATCTTCTAAAAATCATTGTACACTTGAATGGGTAAATTTCATGTTATGCAAATTATACCTTAATACAGTTGTTTGTTTTTTTAAAGAGTTATTTTAAAAATAATTAACATGAGTCACATTAATGATAAGAACAAACCTATGATCATGTAGCTAACCAGCTATAAACTAGGATAACTCAAACAATAATAACTACCTTTTATTAAGCACTACTGTGTGCCAGGCAGAGTAATATGCACTTTATATCTACTGTCTTATTTAATCCTCAAAGCCATTATTCCCACTTTACACATGACAAAATGAGGCTTAGGGAATCTAGATGGTTTCCTCAAGGTCTTACAGGCTAGCACTGACAGATCCTGGATTTCAACCAAATCTGAGTCCAAAGACTTCTGTTTTCATTATAATCTGCTGCCTCTAAGACTAGAACCCAATGACCTTGATATTTCACACCGGGAAGTCTGTCCTCCATTCCCAGATGGGCAGTTCTAAAATATAAAATAGGAGAGAAAAAGACACATTGTCTTCATCCTCCTCATCCCAGTGCCCTTTCCCATTTGGCTCTGTGGCAGTGGGAAAATTGATCACATTTCTTAACACTATCCCAGACATAGCCCTGAATTTTCTTGACTGAATAGGCAGTACTCAGGACTAAATGGGTATTGAGGACCACTGTGCCTTGTAGTTGTACATGACATGTGAACAAATGCAACTGAGCCCTATTCACACTTCACATAGTCCAGGAATTCACCAAGAAGTACTACTGCACCCAGGAGTGACAGATAAGAGGAGTTCAACCTAATATGACTCAAAGGGAATCAAGGGAATAGAAAGCTGCAGTCTTCTCAAAGTTACATTTATTGCCTACCTATGTTGAACAGAGATTATCACCAGCCCCTCGTGATACATCAATACACACACACACACACACACACACACACACACATATCTAGGGAGAAAAATCAACATGTAAAAAATGGATTTTGGGGAAATTTTGTGCATAACGCCTCTCTTATATCAGACACAAGAATATTCTAATACTTGGTCTGAATACAATGTCACTTGGTTCAGTACTCTTTCCTAATGTCTATTGTGGTCTTTAGAATATCACAGTTCATGGAAATGAGGACATATTGGGTGATACAGGGTGCTTTGTCTGTGAAAGTTGTTACAGAGAAATCCCTGAAATTTGACTGAGATGTGGATTTTACAGTGACAAAAGACAGACACCCTAACAATTACTCTGTTGGACAGCTCCCTCGACCTAGCTTCAAACCCTTCGAAGTTGCCGTGACTCTCCTTTATTTTAAGACATGCTCCAGGATGGCCAGTCCTTTGATGGTCAGGAAGGGCCTAGGATTAACCACTGCCTGTCCATTGAACACATGATGAAATAATCTAAGCTTCCTGGGCATTGGTTTTCAAGGTCAGCTATGTAGAAAGATCTCGGCCAGGCACAGTGGCTCACACCTGTAATCCCAACACTTTGGGAGGCCGAGGCGGGTGGATCCTGAGGTCGGGAGTTCAAGGCCAGCCTGACTAACATGGAGAAACCCCATCTCTACTAAAAATACAAAATTAGCCAGGCATGGTGGCACATGCCTGTAATCTCAGCTACTTGGGAGGCTGAGGCAGGAGGCAGAGGTTGTGGTAAGCCAAGATCATGCCATTGCACTCCAGCCTGGGCAACAAGAGCGAAACTCTGTGAAAGAAAGAAAGGAAGAAAGAAAGAAAGAAAGAAAGAAAGAAAGAAAGAAAGAAAGAAAGAAAGAAAGAAAGAAAGAAAGAAAAGGAAAGAAAGAAAGAAAAGGAAAGAAAGAAAGAAAGAAAAAAAGAAAGAAAGAAAGAAAGAAAGTCGAACTTGAACCTTGAGACTCAGATGCAGCAACAATATGGACACTGTCTTTTATAAGTAACTGGTCCCAATCACTTTGCCTGACAACTTGGGCAACAGCAGCTATTTGAGAGAACTAGTGTCTTGTACGAAGGAAACCCTCATTCTCCTTTGTCTAGGAACACAAGAAACTTAGAAGCAGTGAAGCAGAGGCAGGTTTTTCCCACATCAAATTCTTTAAGGTGCTATTTCTCCTTCCTTGTTAGTTATTTCATAATTTGGTTACTCTAGAGATCTGCCTGCTTTAAACTCACCTTTGCTCAGGGAATGAAAGGAGTGAGGAGAGAGGGCTGGATAATGGGGGAGGGGCTTGAGGAGGAACACATTAATTATCACCACTCCTTGAAGCTGTTCTTTAAAGCACTGTATTAGGTCAAATTGATCACATGTGTTATATCCACCAATTTAAAAATAGGGAAGCATCCTCAGTATAATTGATTTGATAATATAGAACGTTAAAAATGTGACCCAAGATCTATTTTCTAAATGACCACAAAGAAGACTCTATGGCTGGGTAAGTTCTGGTAAGAGGTAGGATTTTCCCTATTTTGAGGTGGGTACACAGGTTGTTGGGATTTTTGGCAATCTACTCAGAAAATTTAGTTGCCACACAAAAATCTATAGAGGTTATAAGGGGATTTAGGTATAGTGAGTCAAATCCTATTCTAATAGGAATGGTCTTTATTAAAATACCAGACATACCTACAGCTTTCTTTGGTATTTCTCCCAATGACCTCAGCCTTAGGGACACACCCTAAAGTAGGCTTTTTAGAAGCAACAGCTGAGCCGCGACCACTTACCTAAAAGAATAATCCTCTGTGAATATGTCCAGGAAATCCTGCTCTTAGGGTGCATATTTCCAATGAGTTGCAATTCACAAATAATTTCTCAGCAGTTCAAAGAAAATTTGGGCATAATATTTTCTCTGTTAACCCAACCAAATGTCCTACCTCGTTATACCCTTAATGATTTCATGCTCTGCCTCAATAGTGCTACTCAGAGTTAATTATGAACAAATCTAGAGTAAATGCTACAATTAAGATTTTCCTTTTTATACCCTGGCAGATAAGCACAATGCATGATCACCACCATTCACATTTCAACCTCAGCAGAGACTGAAGGGTGATTGCTAATGGCTCTGTTGATGTCTATAGCATTAGAAAGTTGAGCATCAATCAACCCGGTGTTTTGAAAAATACATTGCCTAATTTTTTTTTCAAAGCAACCGAAGAATGTAACCATAACCAATGATGCCACCTCCCACCAACGGCCACCACCCACTATTTAAATTACCTTCCTCCAGTTCATCCATGCTTCCGATCTTCCTGGATCCATCAATGGTGTAAATGTAACGCACTCCCTGAGGCAGGTTGATGTTGTCAGACAGAGATCGCGTCAGGTCAGCCAGCAAGGCGTCAAAGCTGCGAAAACGGTCAGAGGACACAGCGTACACAATCCCCTTGAAGTAGCGGTCCCCATTGCGGTAGAAACGTACCTTCTTGGCTTTCTTCTCATTACTCAGTGCCTGCAAGGTTCTGGTTCGGTAGAAGCTACAGTGGGCGCTGTGAGTGGGGCTAGGCAACCCATTCATCCGGGAGCCTCGCATGTTCCTGGATGTCTTATCTCTTTCGTCAAAGTGTCCAAAATCAAGTTCCATATTTTGGTGGAACCTCAGAGACCTGAGCGTTGGAGAAAGGGATGGGGGTGAAGAGAGGAAAAAACAAAAAGGGACAAGGAGAAGGAAAAAAGAAGGGATTTTAAATATTAGCCAGATCCAGATCTGCAATCTGCTGCTTGTGAAAAGAACTGGTTGAAAAAAGCCTGTGACCCATCTGCTGCTTGCCCCTGACCTGCAGGAATATTGATCTTAATAGAGAAGAAGGAGGGGCTGGGCGGGGGTGCTGGTGGTTGTGGGGGTTGGGAGTAAGAGATAGAGAGGGAGGCACTCTTGGCACTGTTCCAGACAGAGGAGAAGGGGAGATTTTGAAATAGCTGAAAATCCTGAGACTTACTGACAGTGGCTCCTATCAAATTGTAACTTCGGGCTAAATACATTAAAACTGGCATCTGTTTCCTCACACATGCCCACATGACTAACAGTTGTAAATGAATCCATAGCCTGACAAAATTCCCCTTGAAGAGAACAGAAGGAGCTACCCAAGGTTAGCATCTCCAGCTTAGGAAGCAGTCTTTGCATTTCAGTACAATGACTATGAAGGGGGAGTGTTTTCATTTTATTCCAAGCCCTCTTTCCTACTCTAATGTGTGCATCCCCTCCCCCCAGAATAAACTAAGATTCTCCTTTAAAGGGACAGCCTCCAGGGAACAGCCAGTGTCTTTGTGCTATTCATCAAACCCTTTCCCCACCAAGCTGGTGCAGCTATCCGACATTCATAAGAAATAAGCTGGGGGGAAAAAGGATTAGAAAAATAAGTTATTTAACAAGTGATTAGCTCTGTCTTCCCCCGGTTCCATTTGTTCACAAAATCCTTTTTCCCCCCCCCCAGGTGCTCCACCCCCTCCCCACTGATGCAGCAACACCTCTTAATGGAATAATTTAATTGTTGAAAGATTCACAAATGACTCTCCGAACAGCATACGGGACCTTTAGAAGGAAGCACACCTTTCATTGTTCTGGGTTTCTACCTTAATTGAAGTGACATTTACCCTCACAGCAGGCAATTCACCCCAAACTTGTATATTGCCCAGGTGCATTAGCTGAGAAAAGATGGTCATTTGTCAGGCTTTGCTTTTCTCCCTTCTGTTGAACCCCCTCCCCCACCAAGAACCCCAAACAATCAAAACATGAAACCCAATACAACTGAAGCCACAAATGCTAGCAAATGTAGTGACATCCTACGAGCCAAACTATTAACATGCATCTCACAGATGGGGATAAAAGGACTCACAAAGCAAGCAGGGCTCAGCTGCTACACACTGCCACATCAATATATTTGCAAGGGACCAGGAGGACAGGAGATAAGAAAGACTGGTGCCTAATGGGTTTGCCAGGCTCAATTCCGCCTTTTTTCCAATGTCACCATGACCTATGCTGAGCTCAGCATTGTCTCTGTCAGACAACCTGCAGTGGTAAGAGACCCCACCTCCTCAAGGCAAGTAGCAAACATTTCCCCAGGCATGCCAGTAAGGCTTTGCTTTGCTTTAGGATCAGAGGTAGTATTATTCTAAATTAACATCACAGTGAAAACAAAGGAACATCAAACTCACTTTTCCAAAGGAAAATCCCAGGTAGAAGCTTAGGGAAAAAATCGGATAGAATAAGGCAAAAAAGGAGAAGAGGAGACAGAGAGACAGAGAGAGCAGGCTTTGCCTTGTGCTTTTCCCGTTTGACATCTGTTACATTCTTCTTGAAAATCACTTAAAAGCCCCACTCACCGGTTTTCTGCTGGTTGGGTGGAGATGCTGAGAGAAAGAAAACCAATCTCTCTATGCCTTTGTTGTCTGAGCTCCAAGCAAGAAATTCCTGCCAGGGTGGATAGATGCCTTCTAGGTCCTAGTGCCTTGTCCAGCTTCTCCCATGTAACTCAGGCTTAGTGAATCCCCCCAACCTCCTATGATTAATTACATGCTTTTAAAAAAATTCACAGGCTGCATTAACAGCTAGAAAGGTTTCATTTATAACCAACAGGAAATTGTGGGGTAGCAAAAAGATTGCGCAGACAAAATCAGAATGCTCTAATGAGCAATGTGCTAGCCCTTTCTTTTAGAAAATTGGCAATTTCACTTGGCCAAAACCTTGGCCTAATCTGCCTGGGGGCCAGACTCAGACAGCCAAGCCAGGCTTCTTAGAAATTGTAGCTCTCTTCCTTTTACCCTCTTGAGAGAAAAAAAATAAAATAAAATCTGCAGATTCTTTAAGGCAGTTTAGCTCAAGTATCCAACAACTGGTTTTTTGTTTTTTAATGAAGTCAACAAAGTAGACTAAGAGGAAGTAGGATAGGAACAAAACAAGGGAAAATAATTTTAGAATATTATGGAAGATAGAAGTAAAAAGGACATCCCAAATCTATCAGCTTGGTGTAAGAATTTGGTTAATGAAAGGTTAATGTGGCATTTACCTTTGAGAGTTTGGAAGTTCAAACCCAACCCAAAGACCTTTCTATGTGAAGTAAATCTGATGGCTACAAAATAAATATTAACAGATTTCTCCTCAAACTGCTTATTTGTCACTAACAGACTTCTTTATATAAAATATGTTACAAAAAAAACTCAAGGAAGCATCCAAATTGAACTAATTAGATCAGGCCGAACTATAAAACAAAAGAGAAAGGTGAGAGGTTAAATGGGGTAGGGGGATGCTACCATCTTCACAATTGAAGCTACATGCATCAATATGTAGCAGCCTTGAACTATCATGGTTCTATTTTTGCTTGGCTTCCAGGAAGCTCAGAGCTAACAGCATGCTCAGTAATTATTTTATATCTGATTCCTAGTATAATTAACCCTTCCTTTTATATAGTGCTGTTGATCTTTTATATTTAAGCATTTTCTCTGCATGTGTTTTATTGTAAGCTGCCGCCAAGTGGGATAAAATATATGATGGTCTTTCTTCTGTGAAAGGTGTTGACTCAGCAAAGCCTGGAACTGTCTGTTAGTTGAGTGGACAGCCTCAAATGTGCAACCAGCTAGTTAAGTACCCCCAACACCTTGCTGCTGATTTCTTGGTTACTATACAAGTACCTCAGGGGAATGCATGTGTCTGCCCTGTTTTCTTCCATGTGTTGTTGCCTTACCTTGTGGCAACCTCATGAAAAATCAACATTATTCAGGATAGAGGCAAAGAAAAATCAAGGAATAAGGGCAGGAAAATATGGAAATTCCAACAAGGCTAATGTCTTAAAACTTCTTTCTTGCACATCATAAGCATTCAGTAAATATGTAGCAATTAATTTTGCATCAGAACTAAAAATCACTTTATTTCTGGTGAAGATACAACAATGGATGGGATAATAAAACTTAAACACGAACCATTTGGAATGTATTTCAGAGGAAAATTCCTCATAATATAGGCTTTGCAATGCTACTGTGGAAGCTACAAAATGTCTTTATGAGACAGCCTAGGATAAATGACTTTGTTTGCTTTATATATACTAGAGAGCAGAGGGATAGGCAGGATCAATATTTCCTTGTTTGAGATATGTGGCCATTAATAGGTGTTCCTTAAAAACAGGAAAAAAAATTCTGTGGTCAAAAATGTCTGAAAAGTGTTGCGCTAAACGAAGATAATTTTGCTTATCATAAAACTTGTCAGGGCCTTTAATATAAACTATAAAATGTGTCTCAAAAAGAAAACAATTTGGTATACAGGGCTTCCACTTATTTTTAAAGCTCAGAACCTTTTGGTCGCCCCAGAACATGGACTAATGTTCTGCAGGGATAAAAAACTTTTGCAAAAACTGGACTAGATCATCTCCAAACATATTTCTTCTCAAAGAACTCTCAGCTACTTACCAAGACCTTCTTTCTCACTTCTTCAGAGGAAACAGGCCATTGGCAAAGAGAAGGTCTCAGATGTGAGTCCACGGGAAAAGTAAATCTTTAAATATGGAAATCAACTTTGAAGGTCAAGGGAAAGTCATGGTTGAGGGATTAATGGAGTGAAGTGATTTAAGAAAAAGAATAGCAACTCCATGTTGGAAATGTAGCAATACGACCTTTTGATTACTTACCATGTGCCCTGTACCACAGGCAAGACAGTGTAGGAAACATCCATCACTGCCCCTGAGGGGCTTGATGACTCATTGAGGAAAAGAGATAGCACAGGACTATGCATCTTGCAAAAATCATGAAGAAGGGATTAGATCTTTCTTGATATACTGCAGTCTGGGTTAATCAAACTCAGCTTAAAAAGCAGGGTCAAGAAATTTCTCATACATCTCTCTCTCTCTCTCTCTCTCTCTCTCCCTCTCTTTTACTCTCTCTCTCTCACACACACACACACACACACGCACACACAAAATACCAAAAAAATTATTAGTTTATGTTACCAATCAGAAGCACAAAGAGTAGGATCCTGTGTGGGACAGAGTAAGCAAACAGGAAACGAGGTTGGAGTTTCCCTTGACCTTCAAAGTTGACTTCCATATTTAAAGATGTACTTTTCCCCTGGACTCACATCTCATATCACAAGATTGTTTATGCATAGGGCCTTTATTGAGAAAATCATAAAACTATTGAAAAACATAACAGAAGCTGTTAATAAATGTAAAGTCAGACCAGGCTCATGGATAACAAGATGCAATGCTCTAAGGTATCAATCCTCCCCAAAGTAATCTATACATATGAAGAAATTCCAATAAAAGCCCCAACATGAATTTTTGTGAAACTCAAAAAATTACTTCAAAATTTTTGTGGAAGAATATAAAACTCTAAGAGTAGCCAATATCATTGTAAAAAAGAGAAATCAGAAGCCAATAACTGCCCTACAAAAATTTGTTATAAAGCTATAGTAATGAAGATAGTGTGGTGTTGGCCTGGAGGACAGACAAAGATTAATTAAACAAAACAGAGATCAGCATAAACAGGAACTTGCTATATCATAAGATAATGGGAAAAGCATGGACTCTGGAGCCAGACTGCCTAGGTTCAAATTTTGATTCTACTAATTATTAGCTAGGAACCTTGGGTGAGGTACTTAACCCTCTGTGCTTCACTTCACCCATCTGTCACACGAAGGTGATGATAATAATAGTAGCATTCTCAGTTGTTATGAGGATTAAATGAGCAAATATATGTATAGTGTTTAGAACAGACCCTGGCACATAGTATGTATAAGTATTAACTTTTATTATCCCCCGAATATTCATATGCCAACTCCCTCACTTCTTTCAAGTCTTCACCCAAAGGTTGACTTCTCAACAAGACCAACCTAGACTACCTGATTTAAAGTTACAACCTTCCCTCTCAACCTAGCAGTTCAAAATTTTTTTACTCTCTTTATTTTTCCATAACATTTATCACCTCCAACATACTACGTAATATACTTATTAATTACATATTTCCTGAAGGTATAATATAAGCTTCAACAGGGTAGGAATATTCTAACAGCTTTAATGATATATATAATTCACATTACCAATAGGACTACTTTTGTCTATATTTTTAATATTGCATAATTAACTTTCTAGAACAATATCTAACACACAATAGGTTTGGATATTTGTTGAATTGCATAAAGTAAGGAACGCATAGAGTATTCAATAGATAGTATTAAGTCAATTAACTTTCATATGGAAAAAAATCAAATTAGATACTCCCCTTATACTATACATAAAAATAATCTCCAGATGTTTTAAAGACCTGAATAAAGAACAAAACTTTAAAATTATTGGAAGGAAGCATAAAAGGTTTCCTTTAAATCCTTACAGTAGAAAAGAATTTCTTAAGACACAGAAAGCAGAGATCTTATAAGAAAATATTGATAAATTGATTTCATAAACATTTACAGCTTCTAACGGCAAAAGACAGCATTTAAACATTAAAAAATAAATAATAGACTGAGAAAATATATTTGAAACTTAAATATCTGACAGAAAGTTAGTGTCCTGATATCTATATATGACACATAGATATTGATATAGTTTGGATTTTTGTCTCTGCCCAGTCTCATGTTGAATTGTAATCCCCAATGCTGGACCTGGTGGGAGGTATTTGGATTGTGGGGGTGGATCCCCCATGACTTGGTGCTGTCTTCCTGATAGTAAGGTCTCCTGAGATTTGGTCTTTTAAAAGTGTGTGGCACCTCCCCTCCAATGCACTCATGCATGAGTGTTCTTTCTCTCTCGCTCACTCTCGCTCTCTTGTTCTCTCACTCTCTTGTTCTCTCGCTCTCTTGTTCTCTCGCTCTCTTGTTCTGTCGCTCTCTTGTTCTCTCGCTCTTGCTCCGGCTTTTGCCATGTGAAGTGCCTGCTCCCACTTCGCCTTTTGCCATGATGATAAGCTTCCTGAGGACTTCTCAGAAGCTAACGTTGGAGCTATGCTTCCTCTACAGCCTACAAAACCATAAGCTAATTAAACCTCTTTTCTTTATAAATTATCCAGTCTTGGGTATTTCTTTATAGAAATGCAAGAATGGCTGAATACAGCTATACATAAAAATATATATGTAAAGTTATATGTTATGTATATATATATGTATGTATGTGTGTGTGTGTGTGTGTGTGTGTGTGTATATATATATATATATATATATATATATATATATATAGCACTATGAGCAGTAGCCCAAACAATTTCATATGAAGTCATCCTAGCTATCATCCTCCTATCAGTCCTATTGATAAGTGGTTCACTGAACTCAGATCACGTAGGACTTTAATCGTTGAACAAACCCTTAATAGTGGCTATACCATTAGGATGTCCTGATCCAACATAGAGGATATGTTTACCTCACCAAATAAACACAGGTCTTAGAGCCTCATATGCAGTTACCAATCGAACATTTTCTCTATCCCAATATCCACAAAACAGAAAACAAGTTACTTTAATCTGTTTACCCTTACTATATATCCTAAGTATACCCTCTAACATCAGTACATGCTTATTGTCTTATTTCAGCAGTTTACCAGCTTTCTGGATCTCTAGCTTAATCTAGGCACCTTGATCATCACACCATCCCAATGAACATAATACTGATCGAACCTGTAGGGTTCATGTCATCTCTGACACTTGGGCTTTATGACCCAATAGATCCAGTGGTGCTCAAAAATATCTATAGCAGCTCAGGTTGTTATATAGAGATGGTGGCAAGTCCTAATAGGAGAATCATTTGTATAAGCCCCTCCCCATCCCTCAAAGGTTTTGAAGAAAAGCCTCTTATATTGTAAAGTCGCTCTTGATTTTCTTGTGTGTTCTAGGTAAGAATTTAATGCCTGACCATGGGAAACAGAATGACCCTGGAACCCAAGCTTCCCATCGTATGTGGGTTTTATTTGATCTGCCAGGACATAAAGCTGAACATGCACAACAGCATTTCCTCTTCAAATAGAACTGATATATAACATCAGGACTTCGTGTGTCCTAAAATTTTTTGAGAAAGTAGACATTTTATCTGTAGATGTCCTTGCCCAGCTACATCAGAGCTTGGTCAATATGGCTGATGAATAAAGCGTCCATGTTGGTAAGGGTGGAAGATGCATATAGCTAAATAACATGAGGTTCCTCTTATCAAAAAACTAGTCTGGCTACAGCCACTGCTGAGTGCCCAATCTTCTTCTAGCAGAGACCACTGCTGAGCTGCTAATTTGGAACCATAACCCAGTATAACCATATGCCTACCTGGTAACAGTAAAATTACAACTATCATTTGGGAGACAGATGTTTTCCCTCAATGGAATAGACAACTATTTTTTATACATGCTCACATTGGCTATCCACAAGGCTTCTGCCATATCACCATCCATGGATTTACTGAATGTCTTATCATCACAGCATCTTTGCAACATTTGTTCTAATTAAATAATTCATTTGTCAGCCAAAAAAGTGAGATAGTAGCCTCATATTCATGGGTTTCACAGATCTTACCATGGATGCCGTCTCTCAGAAGCAGCTAGCCTTATTGAATGGTGCATTACCTAACACTGAATCAGTTTATGGCCTTAACTGGGAGGCTACACATTGTGAAGTTGAAGTACTGTTCTATGGATATAGTTGTGCTCTGAACTAGCTACCAATATTTCTCTTAAAGCCAGGCTATCAAAGAATGGAAATAGAGATGGTATCAATTATTATTACACCTAATGACCCGCTCACAATAAAAAAGTTGCTTCGCTCCCTGCAACTTTGGACTTGGTGTGGTTATGGTTTTTAATTCCAAATGGAATGGTATCTCCACCACTTGAAAGTTAGAGCAATCCAATACCGGCAAACTATCAAAGGCTCAGTTTTTCTTGAAATAAAAACTGGGATGATGCTACAGGGTAAATAAACAAACAAACAAAAAACCCAGACAGACAAGCAAAACAAAAACAAAAATCCCTAGTGAATATGTAATGGAAAAAGAAAGTTATAAATGCCATCACAACCATATGAACAAATTAACTCCAAATGAGTCAAAGACTTAAATGTAAGAACTAAAAACTAAAACTCTTAGAAGAAAACGGGTTATAAATCTTTGTAACTGACCTTGGATTAGCCAATGGTATTTTTAGATATAACACCTAAAGCACAAACAACTAAAGAAAATATGAATTGGATTTTATCAAAATTTAAAGCTTTTGAGCATCAAAGGACACCATGAATAAAAGAAAAAGACAACATACATAATAGAAGAAAATATTGGCAAATTATATATTTAATAAAGGACTTCTATCCAGAATGGATAAAGAGCTCTTTCAACTAAACAATAAAATGACAAACAACCCAATTTGAAAACGGGCAAAGGATTTGAATAGATATTTCTCTAAAGATGACATACAGGTGGCCATTAAGCACGTGAAAAGATGCTCAATTCCATTAACCATCAGGGTAATGCAAATCAAAACCATAGTGAGACATTATTTCACAGCTACTAGGATGACTAATTTAAAAAAATACAGACAATAACAAGCATTGACGGAGATGTGCAGAAATTGAACCCTCATTACTGGTGAGAATATAAATTAACACAGCCACTTTGGAAAATGGTTTGGCAGTTTCTCAAAAGATTAAACACAGAGTTACAACATAACTCAGCAATTCTACATTTAATTCTGCATAATCAAGAGAAACACAAACACCTGTCCACATAAAAACTTGTAATTTTAAATGTTCATAGCAGCGTTACGCATAATAGCCAAAAAAGTAGAAACAACTGTCCATCAACTTTTGAACAGATAAGCAAATTATGATATATCCATACAATGGAATATTACTTAGCCATAAAAAGGAATAAACTACTGATACATACTACGACATGGATGAGCCTTGAAAACATTATGCTAAGTGAAGGAAGCCATGCACAAAAGGCCACACATTATAGGACTCTATTTATATGAAATGTCTAAAACAGGCAAATCTATAGAGACAAAAAGTACATTAGTGGTTGTCTTGGACTGGCGGTAGGGAGAAAGGAGTGACCGCTAATGGGTATGGGTTTTTCAGGGGTTGTTGAAATGTTCTGCAATTATATAGTAGTTAGTGATGGCTGCACAACCTTATAAATATACTCAAACTCATTAAATTGTGCATTTTAAAGGAGCGAATTGTATGGTGTGTGAATTGTATCCCAATAGAAAAACTATTTATAAAAATTTATACATAAACGTTTGGAGCAACTCTGTTCATAATCTGCAAAAAAATAAAAACAGCCTAATATCCTTCAACAGCTCAAATAAACAGATAAACACTCTGAGCTACATCCATACAATAGACTACTACTCAGCAATAACATCAATGAACTACTGGTAAACACAACAACTTGGATAACTCTCAAATTCTTATGCTAAGTAAAAGATGTCAGTCTCAATAGACTGCATAGTGTAGGATTCCATTAATATGGCATTCTAGAAAGACCAACAATAGGGACAAACAACATAGCAGTGTGTGCCAGGGGTTAGGTGTGGAGGGAAGGTGTGACTACAAAAGGATAGCACAAGGGAGATTTGAGGGGTGACAAAAGTGTATTTGATTCTAATTGTGGTTCATACAAATTCTAATTGTGTTGTTAACACAAATCTGTACATATGTTAACGTTCATACAACTATACACCAAAAAGTCAATTTTATTGTATGTTAATTTAAAAATGAAATGTTTAAATATGGCAAATTTTTATGATTGCATAAAACTCAGTGGTAGGTATATGGGTGGTCCATCTAGTTTTCTCTGTACATTTTTTAACTTTTTATTTTTAAATAATTCTAGATTTACAAAAAGTGGGAAAATAGTACAGAAGCCCATGCACCCTTCACTCAATTTCCCCCAACGGTTGCAAATTAGAAAACTGTAGTACGATATCAAAATCAGGAATTCGATATTGGCAAAATATATATAATTCTATGTCATTTTATTTTGTGTATATATTAAGTGCAGCTGCCACCACAATCAAAATATAGAACTGTACCATCACCACAAGGCTTGCTATTGCTACCTCTTATTAGTCACACCCAATACTCCATCCCTTCATCATTCCTAACCCCTGGACACCACTAATCTGTTTTCCAGCTCTGTAACTTTATCATTTTGAGAAAGCTATGTAAATGAAATCATACAACATGTAACCTCTTGAGATTAGCTTTTTTTCACTCACCATAATGTTCTTGAGACAACTGCTAGTTGTTACATGTATCATAAATGTATACCTTTTTATTGTTGAATAGTATTTCATAGTAAGGATATACCACTGTTTGTTTACACATTCACCTATTGAGGGACAATTTGGTTGTTTTCAGTTTTGGGCTACTACAAATAAAGCTATGTGAACAATCGTATACAAGTTTTTGCACAACCATAAGTTTTCACTTCTCTGGAAATGAAAAGCCTAAGATTGCAATTACTGGGGTCATACGGTAATTGCAATATATAGTTTTATGAGAAACTGCCAAACTGTTTTCCAGAGTGGCTGTGAGATTTTACATTCCCACCAGCAGTGTATGAGAGATTCAGTTTCTCTGCATCCTCACTAGCATCATCTGTCATGTTTTTTTTCTTTAGCCATTCTACTAGACGTGCAGTAATATCTTGTTGTGATTTAAGTTTGCATTTTTCTAATGTCTAATGATGTTGAACATATTTTCTTTGGTGAAATGACTCTGCCCCTTTTACCCATTTTCTGGTGCAGGGGCCATGCTAATCTTGTCTGTATCGTTCCAATTTTAGTATATGTGCTGCCGAAGCAAGCAGACCTTTTACCCATTTTCCAATGAGATTGTTTATTTTTTCTGATTTTGAGTTTTGAGAATTCACTGTATGTTCTTCATATGAGTCCTTTGTCAGATACATTGTTTGCAAACATGTTCTCTCAGTCTATAGCCTATTTTTTCATCCTCTTCACGTGGTCTTTCACAGAGCAGAAGCTGTTAATTTATTCATTTTTTCCTTTATGGATTGTGGTTTTGTTGTCATGACTAAGAACCCCTCATGAAGTCTAGGTCCTAAAGTTTTCTCTTATATTATATTCTAAAATTTTTATAAATGTATGCTTTACCTAATTCCTATGATCCATTTTGAGTTAATTTTTGTATAATGTGTGAGGTTTAGGTTATGGTTCATATTTTTTGTCTATAATTTTTGTTCATGTGTCATTTTTTGTTCATATTTTTTGTTCTTTTTTGTTCACATGTCATTTTTTGTTCATATTTTTTGTTCATATGTCTTGCTCTAGCGCCATTTGTTGGAAAGAATATCTTCCATTGAGTTGCTTTTGCACCTTTGTCAAAAATCAGTTTGATATATTGGTGTGAGTCTATTTCTGAGTTCTCTATTCTATTCCATAGATTTATGTATCTATGCCTCCTTCAATATCGAAGTCTTGATTACTGTCGCTACATAATAATTCTTGAAATTGGGTATACTGATTCCTCCCATTTTATTCTTATTCTTAAGAATTGTGTTGGCTATTCTAGGTCTTTTGACTTTCCATATAAATTTTATAATAATCTTGCCTATATCTATAAAAAATCTTGCTGGGATTTTTGATAGAAATTGTGTTAAACCAATATACCAATTTGGGGAGAATTGACTGTATTGAATCTTCTAATCCATATACAATATATGCCTCATCATTCATTTAGGTTTGATTTCTTTTCTTAGTATTTTGTAATTTTTAGCATACATGTCCTATACATGTTCTGTTAGACTTTCACTTAAATATCTCATTTTTACAAGATTGTGTATTGGATTGTATTTTAAATTTTGCATTCCTCATGTTCACTATTAGTATCTAAAAATGTAATTGATTTGTGTATGTTGATCTTGTATCTTCCCACCCTGCTGAATTCACTTATTAGTTTCAGTAGTTTTTTGTCATTACCTTGGGATTTTCTATATGGATCATCATATCATCTTTAAATAGAGATAGCTTTAGTTTTCCCCTTCTAATCTCAATGCCTTTTATTTCTGTTTCTTGCCTCATTGCACTGGCTAAAACTCTAGTGCTATATTGAGTAGCAGTGGTGAGAATGGACTTCCGTAACTTGTTTCTAATCTTAGCTAGAAAGCATTCAATCTTTACCATTAAGTATGATGTTAGCTGTAAAGGGCTCTTTTGTAGATGTTCTGTATCAAATTGAGCAAGTTCCCCTCTATTTATAGGGTTTTCTGAGGAATTTTTTAAAAATTATGAATGGGCATTGAATTTTGTCAAACACTTTCTCTGTATCCATTGATATAATCATATGATTTTCTTCTTTATTCTGTTAATATGGTTTATTACATAGATTAATTTTCAAATATGTAACATTTTTAATGTCTGATATATTTCTTCATAGTTTTTTTCTTAACTTGAAGCAAATATGAAATAAGGTACTTTTCTGTACTTCTTCAAAATAATTTAAAAATTACACAGACTTGTAAAAACAGTGTAGGCAATTAATTACTCAGAAAAATGTGTGGCAGAAGGACATACAGCTTAGTAGTCAAAAAGAGAAACAATTTATAAAGTGTAGCTCAGTAGTACTTAACCCAGGCTTCACAATAGAATCAGGTGAGATGCTTTTACAAAATACTTTTAACTATGATTTCATTGATCTGGTGTGGTCTCAAGCATTGCTATTTTTCAAAGCTACCCTGGTGATTCTAAAGTACAGCCAATGTTGAGAACCACTGGCATTGTGGAATGAACTTAACAATGTGGACTTTAGACTCAGATGTAAAGTACCTAGTAGTAGGTATGATACATATAAAGGATATATTTATCAGACTCAGAATATAGAAGTATCTCGTACAACTTACGGGAAATATTCATAGAAAGCGAAACCACATCTGTTTTCATCCTCTTCTTCCTGCTGGTTAAAATGTGAATGACATAATTTGTGCCCAAGCAGCCATCTTGTACCAGGAAGTGGAAGCCAGGTATTGAGAATGGCAGAGCAACAAGATAAACTGGAACCTGGTGATTACAAAACAACCATAACAGCCCTGGAGAACTTCCTTACAAATGTTATTTAAGGCATAGAAAAATAAGCTTATACATTTCTTGAGCCCCTATTATTTATAGTTTTTTCACTGGCTCTCTTATACCTAATACAAAAGAAAAAATGTTAAATATAGTCATGCTTTACATCACTGTTGGTGGGCCAAAAACTGGGAAGAATCTGAAGGACAGGAAGTAGATAGGCTCTGATTGAACAAGGAACCATAGCACAAGGCACATATGGGAGAGTATTCTGATAGATGGTGAAATTATCCCAAGAGTTCTCCAGACCAAGAGGTGAAACCTAGAACCAAGCAGTGGTCTTAGAGGTAGCCACTTTGTATCACAGGAAGAAAAGCCAAAAAACTCAGGCTCTTTTTATCCCTCTACTCACCACATGGACCAGCAAGCAGTAACAGAGGAATCTGTCTTCAAGTGAAAGCAGTAAGTACAGGAGCTTAAGGCTGTGAGACAGGGTAGTGCCTTGGTGATGATGATGGGCAATGGCTAAGAAAATAACAGTATTCATGAGAAATAGCAAAGCACATATAGTCATCAAGGTACCCTTCCTTATGGCATGTTCTCCATCTCACTCACTCTCACTGAAAATAGTACCTCTGTCTGTTTCCCCTATTATCTGAAATAAGTTGCATAACCAGAGGAAGCAGACAGTCTAATACGATATCTCAACTACAAAGAGAAGCATATAATAAGAGACTTGCCAAACATTTAGACAAAGAAAATTCTATGAAATATAGACAATAAGCTCAACAAATTAAAAGACTTCCACTAGAGAAATAGTCCTAAGAACACGAATATACAATGATAATAAACTCAAAATGATAAGATATCACATCCATGAAAGATCAAGCAATTATGAAAACAATAATAGGCAAATATGAAAACTTGAGACTTTTAAATGTAAATAATAGATCAAATTAGAGGCATGAAGGACCAATCAAGACATTTTCACATTTTTCTAAAAGAGTTCCATTGAGTAAAATTGGAGAAAATGAATGGGGAGCAATATTTGAAGAACAGCCAAAAAGTAAAACCTCTTCAGAGACAAAAATCATTAATCCACAGATTGAAAGGACCCTCTGATTGCCAAGCAGGATGACTTATGAAAACAAGAAAAGTAATTTTTTTTAAAAAGACTTAAAATTAAAGACACCACAGTGAAATTTTAGAGCATCAAGTATGACATGAAAATACTAAAAGCATTCAGAGAGAAAATAAAGACCACCTACAATGGAACAAGAATCTGTTTGACATCAGATTTTCCATTATCAAAATCACATGCAGGAAAGCAATGGAGCAATATCTTCAAACTGTTGAGTTAAAATAATGCTGAAACTTGAATTTAATACTGAGCCAAACTATTATATGAGTAGGAGGGAGAAATTAAGACATTTTGGATATATAAGAACCCAGAAAACTTACCACCCACAGAAACCCTCAGAAAGAATTGTTAGAGAATATACTTCAGCAAGAAGAAAAATAATTTGTGGAAAGTAGTTATGTTAAGGGAATAATGCTTAATAATTTATGTATTATTTATATAATTAAGAACTAATTTTTAAAATGAGATATAACCTATCTACCATCTGGGAGAAAATTTTGCAAGTGTAAGAGCAGTGAAGTGTGTTACCCATAAATTTTACTTAAACCAAGAAAAACATAACATTTTTATTTTGCCTCAACAAAGGGGATATGAATGCTTATGTAGCTTTTCCAGCCATTTAGAAGAGCATGAGGGGTGTCTGTGGTCACTGGCCTAAGTTAATTCCCAGGAAACAATTTCCAGAAAGTACCTGCTCATCTATAGCTAGTCCCAGGGATCATCTCTGGTCTAAAATATCCTTGTATGAAGCAAAGTGGAAGTGGTTCATAAACTGAAAGAAAGCAGAAAACTGATCCACACAATAGTGTACTCAAGAGATTTCATTCTACCAAATAGTTTCTGAGCTTCTCCTATGTGCCAGACTCTGTGCAAGGGGGAATAGAGAAATGAGAAGACAAATAAAGAAGAAGTGCCAGATCCTGCTCTTTGAAGAGATGGCCTTTCTGCTTCAGTCTTTCAGAAAAAAAGAAGAATTTTTAATGAAGCTATTACATCAAGGATAGCAGTAAGAGACAGACCCAAACTACCCGTGTTTTAGGAATCTCAGTGTGGTACAGACCATGGGAAGATTTCGCACCTTGAAAACCTGAAAGCAGGGAAACCATCTAGAAGCTAATGAAACAATTACAGGCACTTAGTGAAAGTAGCCTTATAGAAGTTGAGAGGGATAAACATCAGAAATTTGAGTAAGATTTCTGTAATCAAATCCTAGATATTCCATCTTTTATTGCATATTTAAAATATAGTTCTTCCTGAGGAAACCATGTGGTGTGGTGGAAAAAGTGTAGACTTTAACTGTATGACCCCAAGAAAATTACTTAGTCTCACTGAGCTTCAGTTTACTCAGCTATATAATGTGGATAAGAATAGGGTCAAATCTGTAGGCAATTTGTAAGAATTAGATGAAATAATAAGTATAAAGTTCTCGGCCCATAGTTGGTGATATTTAATAATAGGCATGATTTATAGACCTGTACTTAAAAATTACCCAACAGACACGTTATTGAATTTTTGTGTGTATGTCACCTATTCCAGTTACTATGGCTGCATAACTAACTGCTCCAAAGCTTAGAAACATGAAGCAATCATTCATTATTATCATGGATTCTGTGGGTTAGAAATTTGGACAAGATGGCAGGCACGGTGGCTCACATCTGTAATCTCAGCACTTTTGGGAGGCCAAGGCAGGCGGATCACGAGGTCAGGAGTTCGAGACCAGCCTGACCAACGTGGTGAAACCTCATCTCTACTAAAAATACAAAAATTAGCCGGGTGTGGTGGAGCACGCCTGTAATCCCAGCTACTCGGGAGGCTGAGGCAGAAGAATCGCCTGAACCAGGGAGGCTGAGGTTGCAGTGAGCTGAGATCACACCACTGCACTCCAGCCTGGGCGACACAGCAAGACTCCGTCTCAAAAAAAAAAAAAAAAAAGAAAAGAAAGAAATTTTGACAAGACACAGTGAAAATAACTTGTCTTTGCTCTATAATGTCTGGGCCTCGGCTGGAATACTCGCAGGCCAGGGACTGGAATCATCTCTAGGCTAGTCCACTCACATGTCTGGCAGTTGATGCTGGCTGTCAGCTGGGGGCCTCGGTTGCCTTCCATAACCGAGCATCTCTATTTGATTTCTCTACTTGAGCTAATTTGGTTTGTCTCACATTATGATGGCTGGTGTTGGAGAGAAAAACCTTTTCCCTACCCTCTAATTTCAGTGTTTTGGGGCCTGAAAATTAAACTGACAACACACAGATCAGCAAGAGAAAATAACAAATTTAATTACATCCACATGGGGGTTCACAAAGAAATGTGACTCAAGGAGGTTAGAATTGGAGGCTTTTATAGCATCTTAATAAAGGATGGGGAGGAGCAGAGGGGCATTTCTGGGAGAATAAATGACTTCTTAGAAGGAGAAAGGGCATTTATTGAAAAACATTTAAATGATTTTTTAGAAAGATAAATGAGCCCTTAGGAGAATAGGTGAGAGATATCATAGCTTTGTGATGTTTAGGTGTGGTGCTTGGGTGTGGTGCTCACTTCTCATCTCTGAGAAAAGAATATTACCTCTCATTTCCAAATTTGAGAACTTCATCATTCTTCAGTTGACAAACTCATAAATGTCATACTTACTAATATGAAATTATTTTCACCTCATAGAAACGTATATGATATAACATCACAGGCTCTTAGTCCTGCATTGAAAATTCACCCATTTGAACAGAGACAATTTAGTATAAGGATTAAGTTCATGAGTTTTGGAGTCCAACAGACCTTGATTTGATTTCCTGACTCAGCCATTTATGACCTATGTATTTAGATCAGACAGGATGAATTTAGCTGCCAGGGACAGAAAGGACAACTAAGAGGGGCTTAAACAATAAGCCTGTAAGTAAGGCAATTCCAAGATTTTTAATTCAGTGGCTCTTCAGGGATCCACTGCTTTTCACATATCCCTTCTCTCTTCCCCAGTTTATCAGCAGTGCCTGCTCACATGAGCTACAAAAACAACACATGTTCTAGACATTATGTGCAGAACCAACCATTTTAAACAAAAGAGAGGACATTTCTTCCAACAAATGTGTTTTTATTCTCCATGAAAATATTTCCTAGAGGCCACTCAGCAGACTCCCTTTCAGGTCATTAGCCAGGATTTCTTCCATTTCCATGCCTTAGCCAATTATTGGCAAAAGGAATGAGACCACTGATTGGGTAAAATTGATCATCATTCACTTCCTTAGGATGGGAGAAAACTCAGTCTCTCCAGAAAATTATGGCTGATGAGAGGAAGGTAAAAAAAAAAAAAAATGGGGTTCTGTTAGTGAGAAATAAGTGAAAGAAACCAACAAAGTTTGCCCCAATACTTAACATATCTGAGCCACATGGTGGGGATCCCCATGATATGGTTTTCTTCACAAGGAAGTGTTATGATCGTTAAACAAGATGACAACTCTCGTAAAGTGCTCAATAAATGTCAGCTATTAATGTTATGATTGATTATGTTATTTTGGCTTTTAATTTGGTAGCTGGTCCTTTCCATATTTCTCTTCTGTCCTCCACAACTTGATATCAGTGCCTTCTTTCATGGTCAGAAGATGGCTACAACAATTCTACGCATCACATGAAGATAATATTTTTGATCCTCAGTTTCCCTATCTGTAAAATGGAGATATTCATATTTACCTCAAAGATTTGTTGTGAGGATTAAATGAGATCATTCATGTAAGAGCTCAATAAAGTTAGCTATTATTGTTGCTGTTATTGACATCAATACCCTCTGGCAAGTGCACAACATGATGCCAAGCTTAAATCAAGTGCTGAACAAATAGTGCTGTTGTTGTAAATAAACATTTCTTTGTCCAGTCTGTGCAAGAAAGGGCCGAGAAACCTTCATGACCTTGGGCTAAGCAAAATACCTTACACATATCAAAAGCCCATATAACAAAAATAGATACCTTGGACTTGATCACAATGAGAAATTTTTGTGCCTCAAATGATACTATGAAGAAAATGAAAAGATAATCCACAGAATGGAGGAAAAGATGGGCAAATCATATCGCTGATGAAAGGCTTGTATCCAGAAAATATAAAGAACTCTTGAAACTGAAAAATTTAAAAAAAAATTTAAAAATAAGCAAATAACCTAAATAAATAGTTCTCCAAATAAGATATAGGAATGGCCAATAAGCACCTGAAAAGATGATTAACATCATTAGTCTTTAGGGAAATTCAAGTGAAAGCCAAAATGAGATACTACTTCACACTCACTAAAATGAAAGAATAAAAAAGACAGATAATAAAAAGTATTGGCTAGGATGTGGAAAAATTGGAACCCTCATACACTGGTAGTGGGAATGGTACATTTGGAAAACAGTCTGGCAGTTCCTCAGATGATTAAACAGGGTTACCATATGATCAAGCAATTCCACACTGAGGTATATATCTAAGAGAAATGAAAACAAATGTGCACAGAAAAAATTGTACACACATGTACATTGCAGCATTATTAATAGTCAAAAATTGTGAACAACCCAATGCCCATCAATAGATGAATGGATAAACAGAATGTGATATATCCGTAAAATGGAATATTATGCAGACATAAAAAAATCAAGTACTGATGCATGCTACAACATAGATGAACTGTAAAATATTATGCTAAGTGAAGGAGGCCAGACACAAAATGCCACATATTGTATGAGTCAATTTTTATGAAATGTCCAGAATAGGCAAATCCACAGAGACAGAAAGGAGGTTAATGGCTGCCTGGGGCCGGAGGTAGGGTGATACAGGGAATGATGCTAATGGGTACCTGGTTTCTTTTAAGGGTGGTGAAAATGTTCTAAAATGGATTGTGATGATGATTGTACAGCTCTGAATATACTAAAAACTGTTGAATTTTAAACTTAAGTGTGTGAATTTTGTGGTGTGTGAATTATATCGCAATAAAGCTATTTTTTAAAAAAGAATATGTTGGGCCTTGCAATTAATACAAAGATGAATAAAGCACATTCCTTCAGTGATGGCCCTTACTATTTATTAGGAGGGTTAGGAAGTGCACAAAATTAGCATTCCTGGCTCCATTTTATGTCCCCACCCTTGCTTTTTTAAAATTCCATTTTAAATACATGATGTGTGTTTATATTTGATTTACCCTTACAAATCACTTCCAATTTCTGGGACGAGATGAACTAAAGAAAAAACTTCAAATAATGGTAACACAAAGAAGAAAGTGTTCGGTGCCATAAGAGATTTGGATGGGGACACATAGCCAAACCATATCACCCTCATACGTGCAAGATGGATGAATCTCAAAAACATAACGCTAAGAAGCCTTACACAAAAGAGTACATTTTATATGATTTCATGTATATACATTTCTAAATCACCCTCATATGGTTTTGCTTTGTGTCCCCACTGAAATCTCACCTTGAATTGTACTTCCCATAATCCCCACGTGTCATGGGAGGCACCCGGTAGGAGGTAATTGAATCATGGGGGCAGTCCCCACTCCATGCTGTTTTCGTGATAGTGAGTGAGTTCTCACGAGATCTGATGGTTTTATAAGGGGCTTTCCCCCTTTTTGCTCTGCACTTCTCCTTGCTACTGTCATGTGAAGAAGGACGTGTTTGCTTCCCTTTCCGCCATGATTGTAAGTTCCTGGGGCCTCCCCAGCCATGCTGGACCATGAGTCCATTAAACCTCTTTCCTTTATAAATTATCCAGTCTTAGGTATGTCTTTATTAGCAGCGTGAGAACGGACTAATACAGGGGAGAAGTAAAGAGCATTTATGGAAAGGGAAAAATAAGAGTGCCCTATCTGTCAGTGAATCTTTGTTTCCCTGATCTCCTAATTAACCACAGGAGAAACAAGTCAGAAGACACATAAATGGATCCCAGAGGGACTTTGGTAGAACCAGTGAGTAGCTGTATGTTCAAATCTGATGAACTCTGAGAGCCTGGGTTATGTCGAGGACTGAATTCTTAGGTAGTTTGGGCTCTGCTGGGCTGTATCATGCACTGGCAGCTAACCCAATGGTAGGATGAGGAAAGTAATGCAAGCCTCTTAAGCTGGAGTGTGCCTGCAACCTGCACCTGACCAGCACTGAGCAAGTGGAAACATGAGAGTTGTTTGCCATTAAGCAAGCCTACAGAGGAAAAGCCAGATATGGGGAGGTGAGTCTTCAGCATGTCAGCTTCAGGCGAAGCTCAGCTGTTGGCACAGCAGGCACTGGGCTCTCTGCTCAGAAACTGTCAGGAACATTATAATTAAACATCCCCGCCTCTCCCTGACCAGGGCTGACAGCTGTGAGAACAGAGCTGCTAGGAGAGGCACACATATTCTTGAATCAATTCTGATACAGGAAGGGGGTGGGAATCATCCCACCTCCACAATTTCCAGAATAAAGGGCACTGCTATTCCTGGGAAACCCATGAGTCAGAGATTCCAAAGGCATCTTGGATGATAGAAGTACTTTTCTACACTTTGGAAAAAATATGGCAGTTTTTTATAAAGTTATGTACACTGCTATCTTGTGATCCATCAATTCACCTCCTAGGTATTTAGCCAAGACAAATGACAACATATGCCCAGAAAAAGACTTGAATATGATTGTTCATATCAGCTTTATTCATAATAGCTCAAAGTGGAGACAGCTCAAGTATTCATCAATAGACTAATGGATAAACAAAGTATGATTTACTCATACAATGGAATACCACTCAGCAATAAAAAGGGACGCATTATTAATAGATGCAAGATGGATGAATCTCAAAAACATTATGCTAAGAAGCCTTACACAAAAGAGTACATTTTGTATGATTTCATGTATATACATTTCTAAATCAGGAAAAATCTATGGTGGAAAAATTTAGAACATGAATTACATTTGAGGGGGTTGGGGGCAGAAAATAGCTGGAAAGGGGGAATAGGAGGGGACATTATATGGTGATGATCATGTTGTATCACTTCATAGGGGTTTGGTTTGCATGGGTATATGCATTTCTCAAAACTCAGTGAATGCACATCAAAAAGAAAAACAGAATGGGAAAGAAAATGAAAAATACATGTCATCTTGGGGGCAGGGGGGATGTTGGACATTATCAGATTTGAATTTTTAAAAGTCAGTCTGAAACAACCAATTAAAAGTGGGTAAAATCTTTTTTTTTTCTTTTTTTTATTATTATTATACTTTAAGTTTTAGGGTACACGTGCACAATGTGCAGGTTAGTTACATATGTATACATGTGCCATGGTGGTGTGCTGCACCCATTAACTCGTCATTTAGCATTAGATATATCTCCTAATGCTATCCCTCCCCCCTACCCCCACCCCACAATAGTCCCCAGAGTGTGATGTTCCCCTTCCTGTGTCCATGTGTTCTCATTGTTCAATTCCCATCTATGGGTGAGAACATGCAGTGTTTGGTTTTTTGTCCTTGTGATAGTTTACTGAGAATGATGATTTCCAATTTCATCCATGTCCCTACAAAGGACATGAACTCATAATTTTTTATGGCTGCATAGTATTCCATGGTGTATACATGCCACATTTTCTTAATCCAGTCTATCATTGTTGGACATTTGGGTTGGTTCCAAGTCTTTGCTATTGTGAATAGTGCCGCAATAAACAAAATAAATAAATAAATAAATAAAACAAAATAAATAAAAAGTGGGTAAAACTTTAAACACATTTTACTAAAGCAGATATATGGATGGAAAATAAGCACATGAAAATATTTTCAGCATTATTTTCAATTAGCAAAATGCAAATTAAAGTCACAATGAGCTATCATTGAACACTATCAGAATGGCTAAAGTTAAAAATAATGACAATTCCAAGTGCTGGTGAAGATTGCAAACAACAGGACCTCTCATATATTACTGGTGGGAATATAGAACTGTACAGCCACCCTGGGAAACAGTTTGGCCTTTTTTTTTTAAATTAAACGCACACTTGCCATATGACTGAGTAATCCTGCTTGTTAAATAGAATTTAAGGGAGGCCATTGTTTTGGACTGAGCTCCTGCACTAGGCCCAACAGACCAGATCAAAGCAGAATTGAGTCACTTGTACTAAGTGCCATGAAACCAAACTGAACTTAACTCTGGCCACTTTTGAAAAGAACAGGAGAGTCACAGCAACCAATCCTAAGGAGCCCAGTCAACCTGAGCAGGTATGATAAGGAAGCCTTGTCTGCTTTAACCGTATAAGGAATGTTATATGAAGTAACCTGATGTTAATCAATCTGCTTTTTACGCTATATCAGTTTTCTTGTTTCTGCTTAAACTAGCTTATAAAAACCAACTGTTCTGCCGTGCCCAGTGGAGTGCCTTTCTATCTTGTAGACAAGATGCTGCCTTGGCCAGGTGCAGTAGTTCACGCCTGTAATCCTAGCACTTTGGGAGGCCAAGGCGGGCAGATCACTTGAGGTCAGGGGTTCGAGATCAGCCTGGCCAACATGGCGAAACCCCAGCTCCACTAAAAATTCAAAAACTAACCAGGCCTGGTGGCGTGTTCCTGTAATCCCAGCTACTCTGGAGGCTAAGGCATGAGAATTGCTTGAACCTGGGAGGTAAAGGCTGCAGTGAGCCGACATCACACCACTGCACTCTAGCCTGGGCAGCAAAGCAAGACCTTGTCTAAAAAAAAAAAAAAAAAAGTTGCCTAATTCATGAATTGCTAATAAAATCCAATTAGATCTTTACGCTAAATTTGTTGAAATTTTGTTTTTAAACACATTCCTGGGTTACCCCAGAGAAATGAAAACTTCTGTTCACACAAAAACCTAGGTAGGTAGCAAGAATGACTTGTCTCTGCTTTATGGTATCTGAGGCCTTGGCTGGAATGTCTTGAATAGCTGGGGATGACTCAAATCTGGTGGGCTGGAAGCCTCTGGTAGCATCTTCACTCACATATCTGGCATATGAACTGGGATAACTCAAAGACTACTTAGTGAAGACTGTTGACCATAGAACCTACAAATGACCTCTCCATGGGAGTGTTCAGAAGTGAGCATTCCAAGAGGACCAGGTGGAAGCTGTATTGCCTTTTGTGCCTCAGAATCTGACCTAGCTTCAGAATCCATGCAGTGTCACTTTTACCACATTCTATTGATTAATACAAGTCACTAAGGCCAGCCCAAATTCAAGGGGAAAAGAATTAGACTGCACCTCTTGATAGGGGAGTGGCACGGTCACACTGCAAAAGAGCATGTGGGATAAGAGATATGGTCACCTCTATCCTTGGAAAATATAATCTTCCATAGTGAACAAATAAATTAATCTATGTAGAAATCTAGACGGCCACTGATTTTAAAAAACCCCACCACAACAATATTAAATAATTTAGGATGTTAAAAATAAGATGGGATTTCAGCACATTGAGCTTCATAGAGACAGCACCCAGGCAAGTGAGAGTTGGATGGACACTGGGCAACTCTGTGCCTTGCTGATGAAATAATAACTAAACATGGCCAAAGGAGAGCCTAAGAAGCTGAAAGGCAAAATGTCATCATATGCATTCTTTGTGCAAACTTGCCGGGAGGAGCACAAAAAGTAGCACCCAGAAGATTCAGTCAGTTTCTCAGAGTTTTCTAAGAAGTGCCCAGAGAGATGGAAACCTGTCTGCAAAAGAGAAAAATTTGAAGACGTGGCAAAGTTGGGGGAGGCCTGTCACAAAAGAGAAATGAAACCTAAATCCCTCCTGAAGGGGAAACAAAAAAGTTCAAGGATCCCAACGCACTCAAGAGGCCTTCTGGAGCCTTTATCTTGTTCGGTTCTGAGTACCGCCCAAAAATCAAAAATAACATCCCAGCCTATCCATTAGTAACGTTGCAAAGAAACTGGGAGAGATGTGGAATAACACTGCTGCAGACAATAAGCAGCCATATGAAAGGAAGGCTGCAAAGCTGAAGGAAAAATATGACAAGGATATCGTTGCACACGGAGCTAAAGGAAAGCCTGATGCAGCAAAAAAGAAAGCCGTTGGGGCTGAGAAAAGCAAGAAAAAGAATGAAGAGGAGAAAGATGAAGAGGATGATGTTGAGGAGGAAGATGATCATGAATAAGCTGGTTCTAGTGCAGCTTTTTTCTTTCTTGTCTGTAAAGCATTTAACCTCCCTGTACACAATTCACTCCTTTTAAAGAAAAAAAAAATTGAAATGTAAGGCTGTGTAAGATTTAACAACTAAACAGTGTCTTTTTTTGTATAGTTAGTACACTACCAAATGTGTAGTTAGCTAGCCCTGTCCTGATGGTATTTTCAATAGCCACTAATCTTGCTTGTTACAGCAAAGGGGTTGCAAATTGGCATGGAAATTTAAAGCGGGTTTATGTTGGTGCACAGCACAAATTAGTTATATATGGGATGACACCTTTTTCATCTTCAGTTCTCTCTGATGCAGCTTATACAAAATAATTGTTGTTTTGTTTACTAAATGCTAATTTTTAATTGCAAAAAAGTTGCAGCTGTTTTGTTTGACATTCTAAATGCTTCTAAGTAAATATAATTTTAAAAATTAATATTGTTGTCCTTTTCATAGGCCTGAAATTTTTCTTCCTGAGGGGGAAGCTAGCCTTTTGCTTTTGCCCATTTTGTATCACATGAATTATTACAGTGTTTATCTTTTCATATAGTTAGCTGATAAAAAGGTTTTATCTAGACACCCTGCTTCTCATCATGGGAGTAATAAAAGTTAAATTGAGACCGTTTTCATCCATAACTCAATCCCCAAATCTTGATCAGTTGATAACAAATTTCATATAACCCACTTATATTTACAAAGGGAAGAGTAAACAAGCTACTCATAGCAAGGGGTTATGAGAATCAAACATTTTGAAAGTCTGTTTTTGAAGGACTAATAGAAAAGTATGTTTTAATTTTTACATGAGGACTCTATATTCTTTCACTCCCATTACCATGTAATGGTAGTTATATTTTGCAGTTCCTACATTGAAGAAGAACTGAGAATGTATCCCCAAAAGCATGAGCTTAAAATACAAGACCACCATACTGAATATTTTTTTGTTGATGTTAGTTCCATTGAAGACTGAGAGAGCTGGCTGTAAAGGTCTTTTCCCATTTCTCTAAATATGGATTGCTCAGGAAACTTGAGACTCTCCATTAAAAGTATTTCTAATTAATTGGGCCAGCTTTTAAAATGGCAATGTCAGATTTAAAATAGGGTATATTTTCCTATAGTGCAGTTTACCTCTTTATAAATCAAATAGATGTGAGGAAAGAAGACATTTAAGCTTTGCATCTCAGTATGAAGTATTCAATTTATTTGAATTTGATTTTTCTTTAAACTTATTAGTTAGAGTCAGCGTCTTCTCTGATTAGCAGTTTAGGGAAATTTGACAATTTTGTGGGTTTTGAGATTATCATTATCTTAAAGTGCCAGTATTTTAAAATGGCATTCTTGTAATTTTACACGCTTTTGTGATGAAGTGATGTTTTGTTAAATAATTATGACTTACATTTTTTCCATTTGTATTTTTTATGTAGTTTTAGGAATAATACTGAAAATCTTAGTCATGGATGATACTAATATACTAACCATTGCAGAGTTTGCTTTTTAAAAGTTGGAAATAAAATGTTAAATAACAATACATAAAAACCCTGGGCATCAATGTTTATAGAGGTTCTATTAATAATTGCCAAAAATTGGAAAATTGGAAAAATATTGGAAAAAACTTAACTGAAATCCTCTCCTTTAAACAAGAAATAAGTAACAAGAAAAATTGCCAAAAATTGGAAACAACACAAATATCCTTCAATAAGTGATAAACTGTGGTACATCCATACTACGGAATATTGTAGAATCTAGGTGATGGGTAGACAAATGTTCACTGTAAAATTCTTTCAAATTTTCTGTATCTTTGAAATTTCATAAGAAAATATTGGAAAAAATTTTAACTGAAATCCTCCCCTTCAAACAAAAAATAAGTAACAAGAAAAATCCTTCATGAATCCAAGCCAGCAGCTCTCATTTGAAACTGAAGCACACCACATGCTTTCCACATTTGGTAAGAAGAACAAGTGGAAATAAGAAAATTAATCAAGGGAGAACCTTGCTGTCTTTCAGATAATTTGCAGAGCTTTGCTTTATTGTTTATGAGAAGAGAAAGTCACTCATTTCTCAGAAGACAAGAATCAGCATTTCTAGACTAAAAAAAAGAGCCAGGTGCCTATTCCTTGATTTATTTGTAAAGCTGTGCGGCCAAGCGCAAAAAAAAAAAAAAAAAAAAAAAAGTACAACCATATTCCAGGAGCCCTTCTTTTATTTCCCAGGTTGTGTATTGTGTATTTTATCATAGGTGTAGCAAAAGTCCTTTTGTCCTACCCTTCCTTCCCCAGTCCTCCAAATCCTATCCCTGTCTCTTCCTCATATTAAAACCTGAAATCTATTCATAGATCCTAACCTTGAGATGTGGCTTTGATCCCTGCTAGGTGGGTAGGTAGACTCTTTAGCATAAATGCAAGATCTAAATGCAAACAGGGTGGAGTTGAGTGGGGTGAAAGTCTTGTGAGGAGACTGCTTAAGTTATTTGGGTGTCTTGTGTGGAGGGGTAGAAGACGCGGCACACTTCAATTATTCCCACATTTATCTGCACAAATAACACATACAAGCTGTTGCATATATTAGTAATTTTTGGATCTCAAGTGAGTCTCTTGTACACAGCATATATAGACAGGATCATGTTTTTTATCCATTCCATCAATTTTATCTTTTAGTTGTAGAATTTAATCCCTTAACATTTACAGTAACCGCTGACAAGGAAAGGCTTACTTCTGTAATTTTACTTTGTCTTTTATATTTCTTATATTTTTTTCTTCAGTGCTTCCATTACTGCCTTTTTTTGTGATTCATTGTTTTTTTTATCCCCCTAGTGTTATGATTCCCTTCTTGTACCTTTTTCTCTATGTTTTTAAGTTGTTTGGTTGTAGTCACTCTGGGGATTGCAATTAACCCCTTAACTATAGCAATCAGGTTTGAATTAACAAAAACTTAAGTTTCAATAGTATTAAAAAACTGCTGTCTTTGGGATGCTGGTGAGGGAAGATCACTTGAGCCTAGGAATTTGAAACCAGCTTGGGCAACAGAGGGAGACCCCGTTCTACAAAAAATAAAAAGCTGGGCATGGTGGCTCATGCCTATAATCCCAGCTACATGGGAGGCTGAGGCAGGAGGGTCACTTGAGCCCAGGAATTCCAGGCTACAGTGAGCTGTGATCATACCATTGTACTCCAGCCTGGGTGACAGAGTGAGACTTTACCTCAAAACACACACACACACACACACACACACACACACGCAAACTGCTGCTTTATAGCTCCATGCCCCCTTTATGTTGTTATTGTCACAAATTGCATCTTTACACATTTGTGTGCCCATTAAGATAGATTTATAATTATCATTTTATTTACTTGCTTTTTAAATCATATAGGGAAAAAATAGGAGTTACAAACCAAAAATGTTCAATATTACTGGCTTTTATGTTTAACCATATGATCACAGCATGAGTAAATCCCACTGATGATCATGTATAATTCTTTTTCTATATTGCTGAATTTTATTAGTTAATTTTTTTTGTTTGTTCATTCGTTTTTCAAGACAGGGTCTCGCTCTATTGCCCAGGCTGGAGTGCAGTGGCATGATCACAGCTCACTGCAGCCTCAACCTCCTGGGGTCAAGTGATCCTCCCACCTCAGCCTCTGGAGGAGCTGGACTACAGGCACATGCCACCATGCCTGGATAGTTTTCGTATTTTTTTTTCTTGAGAAAGAATTTCACCATGTTGGTCAGGCTGTCTCCTGAGTTCAACAGATCCACCTGCCTCAGCCTCCCAATGTGTTAGAATAACAGGCATGAACCATCGTGCCCAGCCTTATTTGTTAATATTTTTGAAGACTTTTACATCTATATTCATGAAAGATAATGGTCTGTAGTTTTCCTCCTTTTCCTCTTTCTTTCTGTTTCTTTTCTCTTTTTTAAAAACAATCTTTGTTTTATTTTGTTACCAGGGTAGTTTTAGTTTTGTAAAATGAATTGGAAAATACTCCTTCTCTTATTTTCTGGAAGAGATTGCATGGAAATGTGTTAATTCTTCTTTAAAATTTGGTATAATTCTCCAGTAAAACCATCTGGTTTTGGAAGTTTTTTTGGCATTATAAAAATAATAATTCAATATTATTACTAGTTATGGGATTATTCAAATGCTACATTTTGTATTAGGTAAATTGCGGTACTTTATGTTTTCCAAGAAAGTGGTCCATTTAGTCTGAGTGGCCAAATTTATGTGTTAGAGTTTTTCATAGTATTCCCTTATTATCCTTTTGATTTCTGCAGGGTCTGTAGTGATATCTTTTGTTTCATTCTTGATATTAGTAATCTGTGTGTTTTCTTTTTTTGTCAGTCTTGGTACACATTTGTCAATCTTATTTATCTTTTTAAAGGACCAGCTCTTGGTTTCATTTTTTTTCCCATTTTCATTGTTTTCTCCTCTTCATTATTTCTTTCTTTTTGCTTAATCTAGGCTTATTTTGTTCTTATTTTAGGTACTTGACGTAGGAGTTTAGATATTAATTTGAGACCCTTCCTTTCTTTTAATCTATATGTGATGCTTTCCTTTCATTAACAATTTTGTAAGTCTGCAGTAGACACCTTACACCAGACAAAGACACCAGCTGACTTAAATGAAAAGCTAGGATTGAGAGGATAGTAGATGTTGGTGACATAAAGGAATCGAGGGTGCTACAGCAGGATAGCATGAGCTTTAGAGGCATTGACAATATAGTTGGGAACTCCAAGTTGATACTTGAAATAATGAGTGCCTATTACAAGAATACCACTAAGTGTTAGCTTGAGTTGGTACAAGTGCTAGTGGTAGCAGGAGGAAGGAAAAATTGAGTGAACAATCACAAGAGGGTGGAAATGAGCATGAAGTAATTTCTGGTGACAGAGGCCTGTCTGCCTGACAGAAGATCTTTATATAGGAGCAGGGAGAAATGGGGTTGGTGAATTAGGGTGGGGCCAGATATAAATGAACTGAAAAATCAGAAAGATTTGTAATTGATGTGGTAGGCTGATGGGCTGGCATTCATTGAGAGTACCATATGAAAGAAAAGGCAAGCTGCAGCCATGTTAGCTTTCTGTACTCTCTCCTCTAACAAACTGATTGGCAGTTGCAACTCCCCAGGCATGGTCTGTGGAATACGGCAAGGCAGAGAGCCATCTCCATAGGAGGGAACATACCTTAAAAAGTAATGGGGATAGGAGTAAAGAAAAAAAAAAAAACGGGGCCGGGCACGGTGGCTCACGCCTGTAATCCCAGCACTTTGGGAGGCCGAGGCGGGTGGATCACCTGAGCTCAGAAGTTCAAGACCAGCCTGGCCAACATGGTGAAACCCCATCTCTACTAAAAATATAAAAAAATGGCCGAGTGTAGTGGCACATGCCTGTAGTCCCAGCTACTCAGGAGGCTGAGGCAAGAAAATTGCTCGAATCCGGGAGGCGGAGGTTGCAGTGAGCCAAGATTGCACCACTGCACTCTAGCCTGGGTGATAACAGCCAAACTCCGTCTCAAAAAAAAAAAAAAGAAAAACTAACTTATGACAACCTAAGAACTCCAGAATTAGGAGATCAGATATAAAAAGATAATCTTTCTAGAGGAAAAGAGTAGTGCTGCAAACATACAAGAAATAATAAGATGAGGTCTTTTGGGGAGCTATCAATGACTGATTTTCTATCTTGTGTTTCCCCAAATGCTTAGTACACAGCCTCATGCACTGATGATGTTCACCACATTTAAGCAGAAAAGAAATGATTTGTTTTGATTTAGCTTGCTGGTTCACATGATCCTGAAGCTCATAGAATATGATTAAGTGAAAAAAATTATACCATCATGAAATTAGTTATTGAGCATCCACTACATGCCACATACCGTTACTAGACTAATAAAAAAGCAAAATAAAACAAAACTCTTTTCAGTGAGGATGCAAGACCTTGACCAAAATAGTTATTAGACGTTTAATACCATGCACTTCTAGGGTAGGCTATATACCTTCATCTTCCCATAAAGATTAATAGTGTCTATAATTTCAACTTTCAAGAGAAGATACAATCAAGAGAGGCAGTATTGCATAATATAAGAGCATGTACTTCCAAGTTTAGCTGCCTGTGTTTAAATCCTTGCTGTGTCTTTTACTTTGAGTTTGACTGTGGGCAAGTTACTTACCTTGTCTATGCTCTATATTACTCAATTATCAAATATAATAATAACAATACTGACCTAGGTTGTTGTATTTAACAAATTAATATAGATAAAATATTTCATTAGCTCTTGGCACATTGTATGCTTTTGGTTAATGTTAACTGCCGTTATTATAATTACCCAGCCTCTCTTAAAAATCTACTTTTATTGATACTTGTTATTTATACCAGTTAGTTGCATATAGCCCTTAAACAAAAGTCTTATTGACTATAAATATACTGTTCTTATAGCTTTATGATAACTACTATTGTCCCTGTTGCTCAGCTGAGATAAATACAGAGAGATTGCCACAGGCTTTGGGGTCAGATTACCTGGGTTCTGAACTAAGTTCTACTTTAGACTAAGTGTGAGCCAGAACAAGTTATTTCAGCTCACCATGCCTTGGTTTTCTCACCTGTAATCAGGAATAATGTTATGTACCTCATAGAGTTGCTGTGAGGCTTAAATGGGATAATGGTTGTAAAGTATTTGGCACAGTGCCTGGCACAGAATAAGTAATAAATATTAGCTAAGTGGCACACATACTAACTCTGGAAAGGGAGAGAAATGGGGGGCTGAAATTCTCTCCTCCTGCTCAGAGTAGGAGTCTGGTGTGGATCAAAAATAAAGCGTAGTTCTGGAGTCCACAGAGCCACACAATTAGACCACCCTGCTAGGGTGGAGTATAGGAAATATAAATAGAACTGGTCTAAGGCAAACAAACCCTTGCTTTCTTTTGGCTCTCTTGGATCCCTTCTTTTCTGCATAGTTTGCTCTTTTGATTCTTTCTGATCCCAGTGGGTTGGTGCAGGAAGACACCATTCCACAGCTCTTGAAAATTTGAGCAGGATCAGGGTGCAACTCAGGGGAAAGGAGACAGAGAGTGGGTGGTTTAGCTCATCTAGATCTTATAAAAACAGGAAGGAGAAAGAGGGGAAAGGGAGTTTAAAAAGAGAGATTGAGAGACAGAGAGAGAGTGTGCACACTTTTTTCTATGTTCTCACTAATTTTCTCCTTTTTGGCCAAAATTTTAAGATCCAGTGAACTAAGATATGATGTGAGCTGAGCTTGCTTTCTTGTGTGAACCCCAAGCTAGATGGGAAAAATGAAACCCTGGCAGTATACATGTTTCAATCTAGCATTGAATGAAGAGAGTTCCCTCGGTGCTATTTATCTCCTGGATAATATAGAGGTTTTTTTAAATGGCCACAAATTCATTGTCACTCCTTCCATCAAGAAGTGGGATCTGTGGATACCCCATTTTCCATAATGTGCTTATTTCACATTGCATGCCTGTATCAAAAAACTCATGTACCCTATAAATCTACACATCTACCCTATAAGTCTATACATCTACTATGTACCCACAAAATTGAAAATAAAATAATTTAAAAAACAAACAAGCATACAAAAATAAGGCCATGGCCAAACATGGGAGCTTGTTGCCATGATTAAATGGTGGTAGGGCCAACTTGACCTGATTTCAGAGATGGAAGAACAGAAAGAAGAAAATCAACACTGAGGGTAAAATTAATGCTTTATTCTTAAGTGATCCTGTGAAGAGGAAGTGCCAGGTAAACTGGGATCAGTTTCTGAATCTGTCTGTATGTCTCTTTACCTTGAGAATTTACCTTTGTTCACTCTAGCTCTGGGGGAAAGCCTGATGCTGGTTTCTTCCCACCATCAGCACAGCTACCCTCTCCTGTAGTTTCATGCGGGCTCACTTTGCAAAACTGGAATGGTGACAACCATGAACACCTCATCTCAGAATGCCTGGAAGGGTCAGTGGAGTTGGGGCAATCTCAAAGGAGGAATTGGAAATATCCAAGGAAGCCAGTGTTTTACCACCTGGTTTTCAATCATAAACTTCATTAATCTGAAGGAAGTTGAGCTATTCATATTTACAAGGAAGCATCCAAGGTCAAGTGTTCGCTGTTAATTAGAATCCTAGAACTTTGGGGCTTAAATACCTTCAGAAGCCTTCTGGTTGAATCTCTCATTTTACTCATGAGAAAATTGAAGCTTAGGGAAAGGAAGTCACATGGATAAATTTATTAAACCACAAAGTGGCAGAAGCAAGGAAAGAAATCTGGTTTTCCAAGTCTGAATCCAGAGTTATTTTTACTACATCAGTGCCTCACAAACTTCAATATGCACAAAAATCACTTGGGGCTCTTTTACAAAAGACTACTAAGGAGAAACAAAATTGACTTACCCATACCATCACATTTCTTCTTATCTTATCTTTTATCTTGTGCATGTTTATTTCACCATCTTTCTTTGAGATACAGACTGTTTTTCATTTTTCGTCTGCTTATTACCCCTGCTTTCATTTGTCTATTTTGATACTTGCCTTGGTATTAGTACCAGTAAATAATGAAATACGCACAAGAGAAAAGATAAGAAAAGTGATGTCATGGCTAAGTCAATGTGCTTCTCCTTCGTGGCCTTTTGCAAAAGGTTTGTTGAAGGTGGAGGTAGAAACTGGTTTCAAAACAAGTTTGGGGGTTATTTCTGGATTTCCTGTCCCCTGTATCCATGGAAAATCCAGAGCATGCAGTATGAATATATAATAGCGTGCCCAGTTTTATTCTGTGGTTTGTGGAAACTGGTCACACTGCTTTACAGCCATACCACATATATTTAAAGGCTATAGCTATGCAATGGGGTTTCATTCCAAATGATTCAGAAAACTACTTCAATCTTTTACTTTGTCAGTAGGGTTCTGGCTGGTACTTAGAGAAGAACTAGATGAACAGGGAAACTTATGACTTCTATTTAAGTGAGCCAGGACCTTCAAATTAAGTGGGGTTATTTTCCTTCCCAATTTTAGAAGATACAAGCTCACATTGGAGCTAGTTCTCTGCCTTCCAAGCTTTATGACTCATGTGACCTTACCTTGGGTAGTTCACTTCCTTCTCAGGGCCTCAGTTCCCTAATTTGTAAAATGAAGGACTGGACTACTTCCAAAGCTGTTATATTTCAGTTACCATGTTCATTCCTTGAACATGGTAATTGATGTGCAAGACAATGACTAAATCCATGAAATCATCTGCTCCGACTATGTTCTCCAGGTTCTCTTACTTCCTAACATAGAAGGGGCACACAGAAGATTTTCAGCCACAAAAGTTGAAACAATGAAGCCTTTTTTGGTTATCCTTTAGTTACCCAGAAAAATAAATCAATCAGAACTTTTCTCTCAGCCACCAAGAGTTCTGGTAACCTGTGTTTTCCCTCTGAGAAGCTTTTCTGCTGGTGACCTTTATGATTGTCAGTGACAAGAAGCAAGACTAGGGGTAAGAGTGGGAGTAGCTGGAGTCCGGACTTAGTGGGCTGCAGAGTAGTTGACAATCATGTTTTCTTATTAGGTGTCAGGAATGACCTTGGCCATTTATGAAATGTAAGTGACCCCAGGGAATGCTTAGCAGTCCTTTAAAAAAGATTTAGATTAAAATTCCTGCATTGCCATTTTACAAAAGAGAGTAGAGGAAAGGGAAACATCAAGCTAAGTTTGACCTCCTCACCTTGTGATTCCGACCTTCGAGGGTCTCTGGTGACAGTACTATGCCTTCCTTGTGCATAGCTGGCACTCAGTTTTTTTGAGTACTGGCTTCGATACTTCTTTACTAAGAAGAAAATAAGAAACAAAATTATATGATGAAATATGGATGAACCCAAAAAAGAAAGAAAGAGAAGGAGAGGGAGAGAGAACAAACAAAACCCAGAGAGGTCACAGGGTCTATCTTTTACATCTAAGGAAGTAGAAGCTTAAGCGAGCTCAGGCAGAATTGGCCATGTGATGTTTTTAAAAGTCCATATAAGGAAATTTCATGCTGCAGCCTGTCAGTACTGCCAATTCTGCTCATGAATTTTCTATGCCGTTTGACACTTATGTTTTCTGGAGTTATAAAAGGAGGAGTGTTACTTCTTAATAAACTCCCTCTTCCACAGCGGGATAGAAAGGAACCATAGCTGAAAATAGGAGCTTTTAAGTGTGGCAGAGCAAGCCCAGAAACCGGGGTTTTCAGCCTAGGTTATCTTCTAACTAGCAGTGTGTCCTTGGGTAAATAGTCCTTCTATGGCATTTTTTTTTAATCTGGAAAATTAAAGAAGGTCAGAGTATAAAATCTCTAAATTCTCTTCCACTAATACAAATATGTGTTGCTTTTTTTTTTTCAACTTTTATTTTCGATTTGGGGGCTACATGTGCATGTTTGTTACAAGGATGTATTGCATGATGCTGAGGTTTGGAATACAGTACGATTGAACCTATCATCCAAGTAGTGAACACAGTAACCAAGAGGTAGTTTTTCAACCTTTCTCTCCCCCCTTATTGTCCCCAGTGTCTATTGTTCCCGTCTTTATGTCCATATGTACCCACTGTATATTTGGTTCTTGAAATGTTTGTGCTGAAGCACCCTGGAATTTGATTCTCAAGCAACTAATACTGCCATCTTGTGGTCAAAACAAGTTTGTCTTTTTGTTCTAAAGATGGCTCTCCAGCTAAGACACAAATGATGATGTGCATTCATTCAGTACATTATCATCTATGTATGTATGTATATCTATCTATATCTATCTATCTATGTATATCTGTCATCTATCTGTTTATCCAAGTCTCTATCATCTGTCCATTATCTATGTATCTATCATCTATTTGTCTATCCTATTTTTTAATTTTTTATTGAAGTATAACATACATATAGAAAATTGCACCATTAATAAGGATGCTAAATTTTCACAGACTAAGCATATCTGGCACCCTGCTCATGAAACAGAACATTACCAGATCCCACAAGCCCTCTTTGCCCCTTTTTAGTCTCTGCTCCCCACCCCCAACCTACACTCACAGTGAATTTCACAAATGTAATATTGTGCAAAAGAAAGCCAAATACAAAAGTTAGTACCCACCTCCTGCCCTGGGTTACCACTATCCCAATTACTAACAGCATAGATTTCTTTTGCTTGTGTTTGTACTCTATAGAAATTGAGTTATTTTCTATGTATTCTTTTGCATCTAGTTCTTTTTGCTCAACATTATGTTTATAAAATGTATCCATATTGTTGCATATAGTTGTAGATCATTCTTGTTGCTGTAGAGTATTCCTCAAGAGCCTCTTAAAAATTGGTCTGTGGTGGCTGGGCGTGGTGGCTCACGCCTGTACCCCCAGCATTTTGGGAGGCCTAGGTGGGTGGATCACTTGAGGTCAGGAGTTCAAGACCAGCCTAGCAAACATGGTGAAACCCCACCTCTACTAAAAATACAAAAATTGGCCGGTTGTGGTAGCGTGCACCTATAATCCCAGCTACTCGGAAGGCTGAGGCAGGAGAATCGCTTGAACCTGGGAAGTGGAGGTTGCAGTGAGCTGAGATTGCGCCACTGCACTCCAGCCTGGGTGACAGAGCAAGACTCCATTTCAAAAAAAAAAAAAAAAATTGATATGTGATTAAATTAAATTTTATTTTTTTCAGTATGAAAGTCATGTTTTGTGCATGGTAGGAAAGTTTTTTAAAAAGTAACTCATAACCTTCTTCCCAAAGGTAGATCAACCATCATTAATATTTTGGTGTTTTTCATCTCAATATTGCTTCAATACATTTTTTTCAACATTTAAGATAGTTGTATATAGAATTGTATATATAAATTTTGTTACCTTAATAGTAGAATGTAAACATATCACTGTGTTATTAAACATCCTCATGGATGTCATTTTTAATTTATTTTAATTTTTGGAAGTCATTTTAAATAAATAACATTTGCTTACATTTGGAGTGCTCAGAATATTTTTTCTTTGTTTTACTATGAGCAAACTCAGTGAACATCCTTGACCACAAAATGTTTTCTGTTCTTTGGATTGTTTCAAAATTTTAATAAAAGTACTAAAAGTAGAACTTTGGGGTCAAAGCCTTTAGAAACAGAAGACAGCTTCAGTTTGTGCCTACGATGCAGTCAGTGATAAGACACTGGGGGAGAAACTGGCACATACTGAGTTCCTAGCATATGTACCAGACATCGTACAAGGGACTTCACGGACATTCTCTCATTTAATTCCCTGAAAAACTCTATGAGGTACATATAATCTGCTTTTTTTGGAGAGAGAAAAATCAGAACTCGGACAGGTTAAGTAACTCATCCGAAGGTGCACAAGGAGTAAAATGGCAGAACCCAGATTTGGACTCTTATCTGTCAGGCTACAAAGCTTGTGTTCTTTCAACTACACCACACTGCCCCCCAGAGTGCAGTTTGAATGATGCAACGGAAATAGACCCTCTTCTCCAATTAATCATCTCCACGGGCCTGTCACAGTTCCTAATAAACTGTACATGTTTTCTGGGCAGGGCAAACTTCTATTTTTCTCAGCCATTACATTAAAGCAAGAGTATCAGAGTGGTTCTGATCTTCTAGCAAGGCCTGAGAATAGAAATTGGGCCCCAAGAGAGTGTGAGCAGCGTTTGCCTGAGAAGAGGAAGAAGCTGTTTCCCAACTATGTTCATACTTCTTGAATTTTCTCTACAGTGAGATGGAAGTTGCCTTTTTTCTCTTGTTTCCCTTCTATTAATACATCTGAGTGCTCAGTCTTCCCTGCCCCATCCCTCTGACTTTTCCCCAACTTAAATGTTGTAGTAGCCAGGCTGGTGCACTACTAAAGTTCTCTATCTCTCCTTTCTGCGAAAACTAAAGCCTCATGGCTGGGTTTTTGGATACCCTTCCTGGTCATTCCAGCTGCTTTCTAGTTCCACTATTCCTTCCTCCTCCTCACCTCCTGCCAAGTACATCTTTATTTCTCCAGATTCCATCTTGTCATCTGCTACTACTATTACTACTACTACCTGCCCCGCACCAACAACCAATCTCCCAGATTATCTGCAGCTACTTTGGGAAGCAGAAGGTAGAGTCCTGAGAGAAGGAAATGAGAGAGGAAAATAAATGTCAGCTAGGGCTGGGCGCGGTGGCTCACGCCTGTAATCCTAGCACTTTGGGAGGCCGAGTCGGGTGGATTGCCTGAGCTCAGGAGTTCAAGACCAGCCAGAGCAACATGACGAAACCCCGTCTCTACTAAAACACAAAAAATTAGCCAGGTGTGGTGGCACACACCTGTAGTCCCAGCTACTCAAGAGGCTGAGGCACACGAATTGCTTGAACCTGGGAGGCAGAGGTTGCAGTGAGTCGAGATCATGCCACTGCACTCCAGCCTGGGCAACAGAGTGAGACTCCGTCTCAAAAAAAAAAAAAAAAAAAAAAAAAAAAAAAGCTCAACTCAGTTGCTGCATATTAGATAAATGTCAGGCAGCTGGAGTACAGCATGAGCACTTGAAATGACTACCGTGAACACAAATGCCGGCCTGCTGCACTCTGCCTTAGGTATGAGACATGAAAGACTTGTCAGTATGTCCTTCCTTGTTCTGAATTGCCCAACAAGCAAAGCCTTTACCAGATAGCTGTACTTCCCTCTCCGCCAAACTGACACCAAACTAAAACTCTCCCTGCAACATCCTCACCCAGATGCTAAAGTTTGTACCAAGTTTGGGAAGCTAATGAGCATCAGACTCCTGTTATTTTAAAAAATGATGCTGGAACAATGATATATCCATATACAGAAATAAACAAACAATACATCTCAACCCTTTTCTCATAACATATATTAATACAAAAATTAACTTAAAATGGATTATAGACCTAAATGTAAGTGTTAAACTATAAAAGTCTTATAGGAAAACCTAGGAAACATGATAAACATAACTCTTTATTACCTAGAGTTAGTCAACGGTTTCTTAGATATGACAATGAAAGCATACGCAACAAAAGAAAAAAGTAGAAAAACTGGACTTCATCAAAATTTGTTTGGTACAACAAATTAGATAGCCTAGATAAAATGGATAAATTCTGAGAAACACACAAATTACCTAAACAGACTCAGAAAGAAACAGAAAATCTGAACAGACCTATAACAATTGCAAAGTTTGAATCAATAGTTAAAAAAAAAAACTCCCAAAAAAGAAAAGTCCAGGATGAGACGGTTTCACTGGTGAAATCTACTAAACATATAAAGAAGAATTAATACCAATTTTTCTCAAACTCTCCCAAGAAACAGAAGAAAAGGGAATATTCTATGAAGTCAGTTTTACCTTGATACCAAAACCACATGAAGGCATCACAGGAAAAGAAAACTACAACTATCTCATGTGACTATAGGTATAAACATTCTCAATAAAATTCTATCAAACTGAATTCAATGGCATATGAAAAGGACTATACATCATGAGCAAGTGGGATTCATCCCAGGAACAAAAGGATTGTTTAGTATAAGAAAATTAATCAATGTAACATGTTACATTAAAAGAAAGAAGGGAAAAAAACATATGACAATTTCAATTAAGGCAGGAAAAACATTTGACAAAGTCCAGTCACCCTTTCTTGATAAAAACTTTCAACAAATTAAGAGTAGAAGAGAACTTCCTCAGCATGTTAAAGGGCATTTATGAAAAACCCACAGCTAGCATCCTCCTCAATGATGAAAGACTGAAAGTAGTCTCTTAAAATCAGGAGCAAGAAAAAGATGCCTGCTTTTACCACTGTTATTCAACATTGTACTAGAAGTTCTAGTCAGATAAATTAGGCAAGAAAATAAATAAAAGGCATCCAAATTGGAAAGGAAAAAGTAAAACTATCTCTATTTGCAGATGACATGATCCTATATATAGAAAATCTGAAAGAATCCACCAAAAAACCTACAAGAGCTGTAAACAGATTCATTAAAGTTACAGGTTAAAAGATCTACCAACAAACAAACAAACAAAATCAGCTGTATTTCTATACACCGGCAATGAAAAGGAAGTTAAGAAAACAATTTTACTTACAATAGCATTAAAAGAATAAAATATTTAGAAACGAATTTAATCAAGGAGATGAAAGACTTGTACACTGAAAACTATAAAACATTGCTAGAATAAATTAAACACCTAATAAAACGGAAACACATCCTGTTTTCAAGGACTGGAAGACTTAATATTGTTAAGATAGCAATACTACCCAAAGGAATCTACAGATTCAATGCAATCTCTATCAAAATTCCAATGGCCTTTTCATAGAAATGGAAAAGCAAATTTTAAAATTAGTATGGAATTGCAAGGGGCCCCAAATACCCAAAACAATTTTGAAAAAGTAGGACAAAGGTAGAGGATACACACTTCCCTATTTATTGGGCCATCTAAAGACATGAAATACTGATACATGCTACAATGTAAAAGAACCTTAAAAATATTACAGCAAGTGAAAGAAACCAGATCTGAAAAGTCACATATCGTATCATTCCATTTATCTGAATTGTCAAGAATAGGTAATCCATAAAGACAGAATAAAGAATGGTAGATGCCAGGGGCTAGAGGAAAGGAGGAGTGGAGAACAACTGCTTAATGGGTACAGTGTTTCCTTTGGAGATGATAAAAATATTTTGTTACCAGAGGTTGTGGTTACCCAACATTTTAAATGCACTAAATGCCACTGAATTGTTCGCTTTAAAATGATTAATTTTATGTTATGTGACTTTCACCTCAATAAAAAAAGGTAAAACTTTTGTGCTTCAAAGAATACCATCAAGACAGTGAAAATACAAGCCACAGAGTGGGAGAAATATTTGCAAATCATATATCTGATAAGGAAATTATATCCAGAGTAATGAAATTTTATAGCTCAACAATAAAAAAACAAATAACCCAATTAAAAATGGGCAAAGTATTTACAAGACAGTTCTTCAAAGAATATATGCAAATGTCCAATAAGCGCATGAAAAGATGTTCGACATCAGTAGTCATTAGGGAAATGCAAGTCAAAACCACAAGATACAATTTCACACCACTAGGATAGCTATAATCAAACAAACAAAACAGAAAATAGCCAGCAATGACAAGGATGTGGAGAAATTTAAACCCTTATACATTGTTGGTAGAAATGTAAAATGGTTCAGCCTCTTTGGAAAATAGTTTGGCAGTTCCTCAAAAAGTTATGCATAGAGTTACAAATGACCCAGCAATTCTACTCCTAGCTATATACCCAAGAGAAATGAAACCATATGTTCCCAAAAAAGTGTAATTATACATAAGTGATCATATTAGCATTATTTGTAGTAGCCCCAAAGTGGAAACAACCCAAATGTTTATTAATTGATGAATGGATAGACAAAATGTGACATATCCATAAATGGAATATTATTTACCATTTAAGATACAGTTCAAGTCTGTAAAGTATTTTCTAATTCTTCCTCACTCTGACTCTAGGAATCATTGACCACCCCCTCCTTCATGCTCCCGCAGTACTCCACACGTGTCTATAATGTTTTGCTGCACTTTTAAGAAGTGAAACTATCTACCACCACACAGTCTTATGCTTAAATCAACATGATTTTACTATTCTACTGTCTTCATCAACATAACTCTACTATTCCAGGAAACTTTTGCTTAGAAAATTGAAAGTTGCAAATCAACTTTATTGTACATTCCAGGGACTTACTGAAAAAACGATCAACTCATCAGGAACATCAAGCAATAGTTATAAGCAAGGACTCTTTGAACTCCACTACTCAAAATCCTTATGTGCTGGATCTACCAATCTTAAACTACTGTGTCATGATTCTTAATCAATTATAACAATGCCCTCTTCCCATTGAAAGACCTGCCTTAAATCAGACTTCAAAACTCATAGATATCCCAAATTCACCCTCACCATGTGTAGATACTAGTAAAGTCTGTTGAGGTAGTGCTACTCCTTACTGCAAAGAGAATAAACTCAGCTTTGTTTCATCAACAGTTTGTTTTGGTGATATTTTGGAGTAATGAGAAATCAATATTTATTTACATATTTATATCTCTCTATTAGATTTCTAGTTCCTTTAGAGCACAGACTATGTCCACTTCCTCTTTTCATTCTCCATATCTAGCCTAACCCCTGGAATATTATAAAAATTTTAAGCAAGAATGATATTGAATGAAAAAATGTTGAGTGGGCCTGGAAGATGCCAAAACACTTAGGAAACTATTGAAATAAAACAGACTTAAAAGGATGAAGGCTTAGATGAGGGCAGCCCACATGGAGAAGAGGGTGAAAGAGATTTAGAAGGTAGAATTAATGAGACCACATAACAAAATGTGATGCATAAAGGAGAGAAAAGAATTAAAACTGACTTTGGGGTTTCTGTCTTGGGTGACTGGGTAGATATAATCAGTAGTTCTTTTAATGTGAATAATTAATTTGGGACGGATAACAAGTATTCAGGCAAGATAATGAAGTCAACTTGGACATTTAAGTCAAATTCAATAGTATTCTCATACTTGTATATTGCCATTCTGACTAAAGCACACTGAACTTGGAATCAAGAATACTGGTTTCTGGTCCTGGTTTGACTGCTTTTAGGCACTTTATCATTATGTCTGTGCTTAGCTCTCTCATTTTTAAAATGAGACTAGGTGATCTCCGAGTATCATTCCTACTCTGATAGTCTTGTATAGAATGATGATACAGACCATGTCTCATATTTACTGTGAATCAGGTATACAGGAGAACAACAGAGGGCATCCTCATATCAAAGGTAGCCTCAGAATTTTAAAAAGCAGTTCAAAGAATGGATCAGCATTCTCAGGCTGTAATGGATCTTTAAAAACAATCTTATCTTTGTATAAAATTTTGTAAAATTAACAAAATAAATTTACATAAAGGTTTTAAAATATATGACTTGTCCTCACCATAATTATGTAATCTGGGCAGGAGCCAGATTATCTCACTTTGTGGATGAAGAAATAAGCTCTGAGAGGCTAGCGAGGTTTCAATGTTCCCTGCCAGGTGTTCATTTGAAGAAGATCTGAGAAGAGCATTTCCATAGCTGCCACTATGGGGGAAACAAATGACAAACACATAGACAACTGAATGTAGGATATAATGTCAGAGAGAGACAAGTGCTAGAAAAAAATATAAATCAGGGTAAGGTCATAAAAAGTGACTTTGTGTTTGGAAAGGGGAGGACTTTCATTTTAGATAACATGGTCACTGAAAGCCTTTCTGGGAAAGTGACATTTGTGCAGAGGCCTGATTAAGGAAGGAAAGAAGCCATGTGAAAGTTTGAGGAAAGCATTCCAGTTAGAGGAAGTAGTGAAAAGGCTCTGAGGCGGGAATGAGTTTGATGGCTTGAAGGTAAAAAAAAAAGAAGACCAATTATGTCTGGAACAGCATGAGTAAGGGTGAGTCTAGTGGGCTTTGGTAAGCAGTTTGGATTCTATTCCATGATGGGAAGTCAATGAAGGGTTTTGAGCAGAAGAGTGACAAGATCTATGTGTTTTAATCATCACTCTGTTTTGTGGAAAACTTGACTGAGGGTCACATGAGTGGATGATCGGTTAGAAAGAGAGTTAGGAAGACTCATTAGGCGGCTACTGCAGTAAACCTGGAAAGAAGAAATGTTGGCATAACTAAGGTGAGAGTGGTGGAAGTGGAAGGAGATATGTTTGAAAGATAAGCCTGTCAAAACTTGTTAATGGGTCAGATGAGGAGTAGGACATAAAGAGAGAAACCAATGGTGATTCCTAGATTTGGGGCTTAAAAACACTTGGCAAAGCAAATAAGAATAGGGGTAGGGTTTTTGGGAGTGGTGAGGTGGGAATCAAAGGTCTGCACTACATCTCCATGAATATACTAAAAACTATTGAATTGTACACTGTAAATGGGTGAATTGTATGGTATATGTATGACCTATATCTCAATAAAGCCATTGCCAAAAAATGAGTATTTGTTAGACCTATTAGATGCTTCTTAGCCATTTAGTAAGCAGTTGAATATGTAAGTCTAAAGTTCAGGGGAGAGGTTGAAGTTGGAGATATAAACTTGGAAGTCGTCAGCACATTGATAGCATTTGTTTTTAGTTATCTACTGCTCTGTTAAAAGATACCCTAAGACGTAGTAGCTTAAAGTGACAATAAATTATTATTTCTCATGATTTTGTGCATTTCTTGTAACTTGTGTAGCTGCAATAATCTGGAAGCTCAGCTACAGCTGGTACACACATGTCTGGGGCCTTGGTGCTGGCTGTCATCTGGGGTGCCCCAGTTCTCCTTCATGTGGCATCTCTTTCTCTCCATATGGTCTCTTATCATTTACTTATGTACCACAAGCTTCATACATGGGACTTGGCTCCCAAGAAAGCAAAAGCAGAAGCTGCTAGGCCTCTTAATGCTTAGTCTCAGAATTGGTGCCTTCTAATTTCACTGCATTTTAGCATATTCTATGGCTCAAAGCAAGTTACAAGGCCAGCCCAGGTTTAAGGAGGAGGAGAAATGGAATTCACCACCTGTCAGGAGGAACAAGCTGCACATACAACAATGGGAGGAGTTGTTGGTGGCCATCTTTGTAGATGATGCATCACAACATTTAAAGTCATGAGATTGCAAAAACAAGCAATGGGAAAAGGATTCCCTGTTCAATAAATGGTGCTGGGATGACTGGCTAGCCATATGAAGAATATTAAAACTGCCCCCCCTCCTTATACCGCATACAAAAATTAACTCAAGATGGATTAAAAACTTAAGTGTAAAACCCAAAACTCTAAACATGGTGAAGACAACCTGGGCAATACAATTTAGGGCATAGGCACAGGCAAAGATTTTATGATGAAGAGGCCAAAAACAATTGCAACAAAAGGAAAAATTGACAAATGGGATCTAATTAAATTTAAGCACTTTTGAACAGCAAAAGAAACTATCAACAGAGTAAACAGCATACAGAATGGGAGAAAACTTTTGAAAACTATGCATCTGAAAAAGGTGTAATACCCAGCATCTATAAGGAACTTAAGCAAATTTACAAGAGAAAAACAACCTCATTAAAAAGTGGGCCAAGGACATAAACAGACACTTTTCAAAAGAAGATATATATGCACCAACAGGCATGTGAAAAAAGTTCACTATCACTGATTATTAGAGAAATGCAAATCAAAATCACAATGAGATACCATCTAATACCAGTCAGAATGACTACCATCAAAAAGTCATAAAATAGCAGATGCTGGCGAGGTTGTGGAGAAAAAAAGAGTGCTTAAACACTGTTGGTGGGAGATGAATTGGTTTAACCATTGTGGAAGACACTGTGGTGATTCCTCAAAGACCTAAATACAGATACCCTAAATCATGATACCCAGAAATCCCATTATTGGGTATATACCCAAACAAATTTAAATTGTTCTATTATAAAGATACATGCACACGTATGTTCATTGCAGCACTATTCACAATAGCAAAGACATGGAATCAACCTAAATGCCCATCAATGATAGACTGAATAAAGAAAACATGGTACATATACATCATGGAATACTATGCAGCCATAAGAAAGAATGAGATCATGTCCTTTGCAGAGGCATGGATGGAGCTGGAGGCCACTATCCTTAGCAAACTAATGCAGGAACAGAAAACCAAATCTTCTCACTTATAAGTGGGAGCTAAATGATGAGAACACATAGACACACAGTGGGGAGAACACGCACACTGAGTTCTATCAGAGGCAGGAGGGTGGGAGGAGGGAGAGGATCAGGAAAAATAACTAATGGGTACTAGGCTTAATACCTGGGTGATGAAATAATCTGTAAAACAAACCCCCATGACACAAGTTTACCAATGTAGCAAACCAGCACATGTACCCCTCAACTTAAAATAAAAGTTTTAAAAATAAAAAAATAAATAAAGTCACGAGATTGGCTGAGATTACTAAGGGAGTAAGTATAGAGAAACATAATTTCTGAGAATTGAGGTCTACAACAGCCAAATGATGAAGAGGAACCAGAAAAGGAGACTAAGAAGTAGTAATCTATGAGGTGTAGACCAGGAGGTAGACCTAGGTTCAAGTCCTGGCTCTCTACTTGCTAGCTGTTTTACCTTGAATACCTACTAGACCCTGGGTAAATTTCTTAACTTTGCTAAGCCTCAGCTTCCTCATCTATAAAATGAAGATAGTAATAGTACCTACTTTTCTATCCCTTTTCTTTATCACAAGGTAGGGAAAGAATAAATACATAAATTTTACAAAGTAAAATTGCCCTTTGGATCTAACACAAGGAATCCACTGGTGACTTTGGAAAGTGAGTGTTGGGAGCAGAAGATAAAATGGCTGAAAGATGAATAGGAGCTTCTTTCCAGAAGGTTGCCTGTAAAGGAAAAATAAAGGCAGGGGCTAGAGTGGAACAAAGTGCCGATTGTGAAGTTTTTTGAAAAGATAGTAGATATTTGAACATGTTTATAATGCCAATGAGAAGAATCTAGTAGAAAATTAATGGCTGAAATTACAAAAAAAAAAAAAAAGAGAGAGAATAGATCAGCAATGGGACATGGTTCCCAGTGTATGAGAGGAATGGGATTCATGTAGGGGTGGGATGATTAAATCTGGGCAGGAGTCAGGATTCCTCTCCTGTCAAATTAGGATGCAAAGAGATAACGGAGGAATACAGATACAGATACACTTGTAGGCAGTATCAATTTTCTTAGTGACTAGGATAAGAGATGGTCTGTGATAGAGAGAGGATGGTAGTGAGGCAGAGATTAACAAAGGTTAAAAAGTGATGAATAAAAGAGACTGCTGAGGAGGTGGGACACATCAAAGGGTGTTTCTGTGTTGAGTCAGTTAAATTTGAAGATCACATGGCATCAATGGGCATACTGATGTGGTTATCTCAAGCAGAGCTCTACAGTCCTGTGGAAGGACCAGAGATGGCAGGTGAGGCGGAATTATCTGGGGTTGGGTTTCATAGAGTAGAAGCTTTGCTAATTTTAATGCTGCCTTTTAGAAAGACTGAGAATGAGAATTCAGGTAGGAGGTCTGTGCTGAGCTTAAATTCTTGTTTTTATTAATAACATGTGACCTAGGAATATCCAGGAGCTGATGGTGAGAGAACTCAAAATTTCTGAGCACCTATCCATGTACCAAGGCCACAGGATACATATGAGCATTTTCTCACTGTAAGCCTCACAACCGCCATGATAGGCAGGTAAAATTATCTTTGTTTTACAAAGGAAAATCTTTAAGGTTCAGAGAGGTTAAGAAACTTGCCTGAGCCTGGTTTTCTTGTTGTGCTTCCTTCAGAATGTGAAGGCAGACTGATTATTGATGGGGCAAAGTGCACATTGGGGTGTGATTAGCTTTATGACATTATTTTGAATCTCCACACATACTCTGTGTTTGGTGTTCCTTTAGGAAATAACTGAGAAGAGGCCAATCAGCCTCTCTCTGAATGAGGAGAATGTGCTCATTTATAATTCGTCTTTTAAGATGCCAGTATTACTGCTGAGAGACTCCATATAGCTTTCTCATTTTCATGATATTTTCTTGTAGAAAACTACCTCTTCTTTTTGCCAGCTCTAGTCCAGACTCTGTATTTTCAAACCTCGTTTTAATGATTCCTTCAATTCCTTTTACAAAATGGTCTCTCTTAAATTTCCCTTTGACTAAGGTCAGGATGAAATTCCTTACTGGTACATCTGGTTAATGATGTCACTGTTTCCTTTTCTTGCCAGTTTCCTGACATAATTACAAAGGAAATCTCTCACATTTTGGGGGTAGAGAAATCAAGAAATGTCAGCCATGGCCAGGTTTGTGGGATAGTTGCTAATGCTAGGTCTCAGGTGTGCATGGTCAAGCAACTGAAAAATCCGGAGTTAACTTCCTGCTGGAGCATCCCTTCATCTTTAGTGCAGAGTGTTAGTCAAAATAGGTTAACACCTGTACTGGCCTGCGTTAACTGATTAGAATGGGCAATGGCTTAGTCCTGGAGCAGAGTTTCCAAAGCCACTTGCTGAGCCATGCCCTAACTCTTTAGTTGCTAGATCGTGGAAAATATAGAGCAGGGTCAGAGGGGATGGGCCAGCCAGGGGCTGAAGTGGAGATTTTGGAGCAGTAGCTACTTACCAACCAGTACGAAAAGGATTTCAAGAATTGAACAACTGGAACAGCCTTACTGGGACACAGCAGCTGAATGTCAGCACTGTCTTAGTGGCTATAAATGCTGTCTAGAGGTGCTTATAATCAGATATACTGCCTAGGAATGTGTGTGGTCAGAAGGCAAGCAGGTTTTTGCTTTTCTCCTGAAAACTCAAAGACATGAAAACATTTTTAACCTATTATTTTTTTCCTTTTACACATCATGAGGACATTAGTGATGACGTGGCCGTTTGCTCAGAAGTGTTCATTGTTACCTTATATCCATTCTACTCTTCTTCCAAAGTAAAATAATTATTGGCTGGACACATGACCACCTAGGCAAAGAGCACATTCTGCAGCCTTTCTTGCAGCTAGTTCTGGTCATATGATTAAGCTATTGCCAGTGGGATGCAGCTGGAAGTGATATGAAGCACCCCCTGATCACACTCTTAAAGGAAGAGAATATCTCCTGCTTCCTTTACCCCACTGCTTGGTTTTCAGACATTGTGGAGAACCATTTTGATCCCCATGGACAAAGGAAATACCCTGAGATTGGTTGAACCACAGGATATGAAACATCTGTATTCCCAGACAGCCTCATGCAGCCATGCAGCCCTAGATTGCCTACCTCCAGACTGTAATGCGAGAGAGAAATCAACTTCTACTGTTTAAGCCATTGTCAATTTAGGTCTCTGTTACAAACAGCCAAAATTATATCCAAATATAGGAGGGTTTTATGGGTTTATATTCTTGCTATGATTTTTGACTCACCTAAGTCTCATATATGTGCAGTTGACCCTTGACATGAGGTTGAACTGCACGGGTCTATTTATCTGTGGAATTTTTTCAACAAAAGTTATCCTGAGTGTTCCTGCCTCTCCTGCCTCCCTTTCCACCTCGTCCGCCTCTTCTGTCTCTGCCATCCCTGAGACAGCAAGAACAACCCCTCCTCTTTCTCCTTCTCCTCAGCCTACTCAATAACAAGACGAAGAGGATGAAGACCTTTATGATGATCCACTTCTACTTAATGGATAGTAAATACACTTTCTCTTCCTTATGATTTTCTTAGTAACATTTTCTTTTCTGTAGCTTACTTTATTGTAAGAATACAGTATATAACACATAAAATATATGCATTAGTTGACTGTTTATGTTATCAGTAAGGCTTCCAGTCAAGAGCAGGCTATTCACAGTTAGGTTTTGGGGGAGTCAAAAGTTATACATGGATTTTGGCTGTGCAGGGAGTTGGCACCCCTAACCCTTGTGTTGTTCAAGGGTCAACTGTATATGTATTAATATTTTTTTCTCATTACCAAGTTAAGGACAAGCGATGCTAGAAAGGCACAATTACTGAGGTCTGAAATTTAAGGTCCATTGTGTCCTCCTATTGAATGATGGTAAGGAGACCAATTCCTTTTTAACTTAATATCATTCTCCAAGTGAACATTAGGTACTCTTGGAGGTTGTATTAATCATTTAAATGAACTCAAATGCCTCTTTTGGATTAGGAAACTGATATTAATGTACCACTCTGGAAATGGAATGAAATAGACCTTGACCTTACTTTCCATAGTTTACAGTTCAAGCAGGGATAGATTTATATTCCCCTTGAGCCTTAATATTCCCAAGAAAAGAAGTTAATATGACACAACACATGGAGCAGTGGGAGAGGAAGGGACCACCTGTTTAGCCAGCTGGGCTAACTCCACCTGACTGGCTGAGTTAGCCCTGGGGTAAGAGATAAAACAATTGGAATGGAATGTCTGTTTGCTCAAATTGGGCAGTAGCATTAGTGATTCTGTACATTCAATAGTTACCTGATACCTGTTAGGCTTAATGCTTACTTTGCTGCAGAGAAGCTGCCTGCTCCCTAAGATAATCTATCATAAGTCACACATGGCAGAACTGAATGAAACTCATTTTTTCAGACAATGAATATTTCTGTGGTATTTTGCCTCAAACAGACACAATACTACAGAGCAAGAGCTGTGTACTCTCTCATGGTAGAATTTAAGCTGCAGTTTGAGTTGTTTATCAAGAGTTTACTGCAAGGTTCTAGCCAGAAATGATGATTTTATCAGCCAAGTCTAGAGTATCATAGGGCAAGAACTTGGACCCCAAGTGGCCAATACAAACATTTTCCAATTCCTTTAACATTTACAGAGCACTTATATACGTATAATCTCATTTAATGCTCAGAACGATCCTGTAATCCCCCTCTTGCAGATGATGAAATTGAGGCTTGGAATGTTTAAACAACCTCAAAACTACCTTTAGCTAGTATTGTGAGAGAGCCAAGACTTGAACCCAGGCCTGTCTTCCTCTAAAGCACAGGCTGAAAGTTAAGTTCTGTGCCTGAAGTTAATTTGTGAAGGACATGAGATGGGACAGACCTGCTTCCATAGGCTGATTCATCTTTCAAGCCCTGAAACTTGGAGTCAAGCAGTCAATTGGAGACCTGTTTTCACATAAACATCCAGTTTCTCATTATTTCTGAGATCTGGGTGGTAGTTGTTGAGGATGATATTTTAGCTTTATTGTGGATACTGACCTGCTGTGAAAAGTCCAAAAATCCAGCAGCCCATGGAGAGGTTGAAGAGATGCCAAGTTTCTGAGTAATCCACAACTTAGATCATCAGCTAGCCTAGAAAGAAAGATGATTGTATCTCTAGTTGTTTGGAGCTCATCCTGGGGAAAGAGATATCTGATTAATGGAAATTTTATTCCAGGAAACAGCTTTACTTATATTCTCAGCACTTGCTTATATGATTTCCAGAAAGTGTTATTTTCACTTTAAAGTAATCTTCAGGGTCTTTAATGATCTTTTCAGCACTGCTCTGTAATTCCCCACATTCTTATCTGAAAGTAACAACAGGAAACCTAGTTTTAACACCAACTCTAAACATCAAGAGAGGAAGGAAAACGAGCCTATTAATTTTGCTTTTTTCGTTTTAAGGCAAGAGCTTCTGCTCATCCAGGAAGGAATCAAGACCGTGGCCTAGGGAACTTATGCTTCATTGGTGATTTAGGGCCTAGGGACAGAAGGGTCCTAGGTGAGTAGTCCAAACCTCTTTCCTCTGGGTCCTAATGAGAAAGATCTGTTGTTTGGGTGCTTAGCTCAGCCTAGTTATTTAACAAAAATAACAGAGAAGAAAAAAGTCCCTGAGGGAGGCAAGACGGAGTCTGTGAAAGAGCCTAAGTTTCTAAGACAAGCCTCTGGGGCAACAATCAACTCCTATGTATATCCATCCTCCAACACACATGCCAAGCGAAGCCTGATGAGAAATACACAGCCCTGTCAGTCAGTACCACAGAATCATTAAACCAGGGAGGAAATTACAAACACTAATATTTAAACTAAACAAAAATGTCATTCATTAATCAAACAAACATTTATTGAGTGCTATTCTAGTTGTTCTTTGACCATAACGTACATCAGAAATTCTTTTCCCAGCCTGTCTCCTGTCATGCAACGACTGCCTATTATCAACCTTCCTGAACGTGGTTGCTATGTAGTTAGAATTCATTAAAAGTCTGGGATTGGCTTCCTTATATTATTGGTGTGTTTTTTATATCAATTAAGATGTTCTTCGCTGTAAATAATGGAAAACTCGACTCAAACTGGCTTAAACAATAAGGTAGCGCATTTGTTTCCTATTGCTGCTGTAACAAATTACCACAAACCTTAAGACTTAAAACAACACAAATTTGTTATCTTACGGTTCCAGAGGTCATAAATCTTAAATAAATCTTTCTGGAGTAAAATCAAGGTGTTGGCAGAGCTGCCTTCCCTCAGGAAGCTTTAGGGAAAATTCCACTCCCTTCCATTTTCAGCTTCTAGAGGCTTCCCACAATCCTTGGCTCATGGACATGTATCACTCTGACCTCTGCTTTCATTGTTACAGCTCTCTGTGACTCTTGACTCTACTGCTTTCCTGTTATGAAGACTTTTGTAATTTGATTGGGCCCTCCAGGATAATCTTAATATAGCAGGATCCTTAACTTAATCATATCTTCAAAGTCCCTTTTGTCATATAAGAGAATATATTCATAGATTTCAAAGATTAGGACATGAACATCTTTGGTGGGCCATTATTCTGTCTACCATACGTAGTTTACTGGATTACATATTGGGGTTCCAAAGTTAGAGGAGACTTTGTAGTTGGTTGATTCAAGAATTTAAAACTATCATCAAGGACAACTCAACACCAAACAACTTTATTTTAAAAATGGACAAAATTTAGCTGGGCATGGTGGCATGTCCCTGTAGTCTTAGCTATTTAGGAGGCTGAGGTAGGATGATCCCTTGAGCCAAGGAGTCTCAGGATGCAGTGAGCTATGATTGTGACATTGCACTACAGCCTGGTGACAGAGTGAGACCCTGTCTCTAATAACGTAAAACATAACATAACATTAAAGAACAGGAAAGAGTATCTAAATAATCAAAGAACTTGAATAAACATTTCTCAAAAAATATGCAAATAACCAATAAACACATGATAAGATGCTCAACATCACTAGTCATTAGGAAAATGCACATCAAAGCCGTAATGAGATACCACCTCACAACCATTAGGATGGCCAGTATTAAAAATAAAAAATAAAAAAAAAAAACAGAAAATAACAAGTGTTGGCAAGGATGCAGACAAATTGGAACCCTTGTGCATTCTTGGCTGGCATATAAAATGGTACAGCCACTGTGGAAAATGCTATGATGATTCCTTTAAAAATTAAAAATAGAATTATCATATTACCCAGCAACTCCACTTCCTTGTATATACTTCTAAAGAATCGTGGCCAGGCACGATGGCTCATGCCTGTAATCCCAGCACTTTGGGAGGTCAAGGTGGGCAGATCACAAGGTCAGGAGATCAAGACCATCCTGGCTAACACGGTGAAACCCCATCTCTACTAAAAATACAAAAAATTAGCCAGGCGTGGTGTCAGGCGCCTGTAATCCCAGCTACTTGGGAAGCTGAGGCAAGGCAGGAGAATGGCGTGAACCTGGGAGGCAGAGCTTGCAGTAAGCCAAGATGGTGCCACTGCACTCCAGCCTGGGCAACACAGCAAGACTCCGTCTCAAAAAAAAAAAAAAGAATCACAAACAAGGACTCGAACAGATATTTTTACATATATGTTCATAGCAGCATTATTCACAATAGCCAAAAGGTGGAAGCAACCCAAATGTCCATCAACAGATGAAGGGATAAATAAAATGTTGTATATTCATAAAATGGAATATTATTTAGCCTTAAAAAGGAAGGACATTTTGACACACAGTACATCATGAATGAACCTTGAAGACAGTGTACTAAATAAAATAAGCCAGTAACAAAAGGACAAATATTGTATGATTTCTTTAACTTTTTTTTTTTTTTTGAGACAGAGTTTCACTTTTGTCGCCCAGGCTGGAGTGCAATGGTGTGATCTCAGCTCACTGCAACCTCTGCCTCCTGGGTTCAAGCAATTCTTCTGCCTCAGCCTTTCAAGTAGCTGGGATTACAGGTGTGTGCCACCACGCTCAGCTAATTTTTTTGTATTATTAGTAGAGACCGGGGTTTCACCATGTTGGCCAGGCTGGTCTTGAACTCCTGACCTCAGGTGATCTACCTGCCTCAGCCTCCCAAATTCTGAGATTACAGGCATGAGCCACCATGCCCAGCCTGATTTCTTTTATAAGAAGTGCATAGTGTAGTCAAATTCATAAAAACAGAAAGCAAAATGGTGGTTGCCAGAGGCTAGGGGAGTCAGAAATATCAGTTATTATTTAATGAGGACAGAATTTCAGTTGAGGAAGATAAAGTTCTGGAGATGTATGGTAGTGATGGTTGCACAACAATATGGATGTACTTAATACCACTAAACTGTACACTTAAAAATGGTTAAGATGATAAATTTTATGTTCTGTGTATTTTACCAATTAAAAAAAAGCCATCGAGGACACAGATTCTTTTTTTTTTTTTTTTTTTTTTGACAGGGTCTCACTCTGTCACCCAGTCTGGAGTGCTGTGGCGTGATCATTGCTCACTTTTGCCTAGATCTCCAGGACTCAAACAATCCTCCCACCTCGGCCTCCCAAGTAGCTGGAACTACAGGCATGGGCCACAGCACCCAGTTAATTTCCTTTTTAATTTATTTTTTTGGCTGCATAAATGTCTTCTTTTGAGAAGTATCTGTTCATATCCTTCGAAAAAATGCTCATCATCACTGGCCATCAGAGAAATGCAAATCAAAACCACAACGAGATACCATCTCACACCAGTTAGAATGGCGATCATTAAAAAGTCAGGAAACAACAGGCGCTGGAGAGGATGTGGAGAAACAGGAACATTTTTACACTGTTGGTGGGACTGTAAACTAGTTTAACCATTGTGGAAGTCAGTGTGGCGATTCCTCAGGGATCTAGAACTAGAAATCCCATTTGACCCAGCCATCCCGTTACTGCGTATATACCCAAAGGATTATAAATCATGCAGCTATAAAGACACATGCACACGTATGTTTATTGCAGCACTATTCACAATAGCGAAGACTTGGAAGCAACCCAAATGTCCAACAATGATAGATTGAATTAAGAAAATGTGGCACATATACACCATGGAATACTATGCAGCCATAAAAAATGATGAGTTCATGTCCTTTGTAGGGACATGGATGAAGCTGGAAACCATCATTCTCAGCAAACTATCGCAAGGATAAAAAACCAAACACTGCATGTTCTCACTCATAGGTAGGAATTGAACAATGAGAACACAAGGACACAGGAAGGGGAACATCACACACTGGGGCCTGTCATGGGGTGGGGAGAGGGGGGAGGGATAGCATTAGGAGATATACCTAATGTAAATGACGAGTTAATGGGTGCAGCACACCAACATGGCACATGTATACATATGTAACAAACCTGCACGTTGTGCACATGTACTCTAAAACTTAAAGTATAATAAATAATAAATAAATAAATAAAAATAAAAAAATTTATTTTTTTGTAGACAGAGTCTCACTATGTTGCCCAGGCTGGTCTCGAACTTCTGGGGTCAAGTGATCCTCCTGCCTCAGCCTCCCAAAGTGTTAGGATTACAGGCGTGAGCCACTGTGCCTGGTCCAGATTCTTTTTTTGTCACTATAGTCTGTTATCTAGAGCATTCACTGCTTTCTAAAGCTAGAATCTCCTCGTGGTCATGATAGACCTATCAACAACAAGCAGAGCCGTATGTTTTCTTGCTTACAGCCAAGGGAAGAGCCTTTCTCCTAAAACCAAAGACAGTTCCCCCAAAGCTTCCAATACACCTTTCCTTGAATTTCAAGCAGGTTGAGTATCTGAACCATAGCTGGTAAATGAGATAAATTTATCCTCAGACCAATCAGGCTCACCCTTTGAGCTGAAATCAATTCTCCAACTTGCATTGCTGCAATTCAATATGAGAGGAAGAAAGTGAGTCCTAGGGAGTCAACCACAATGTCCACTACTTCCAATTTACAATTTGTGGAGCAACCTCAACTCAAGTGCACAGACTAGGATACAAAACCTCTGTGCAAAATTCAAGCTATCCTTCCAGTTCCTTTACAGCTGTTTCACTCGAGTGCCTGCAACACTTCTCTGCATTTCAGTTCTGATGCCTCTTCAGATCTCATCCTATTGCAACAGGAAAGGCCACATCTACTCACTCAGTAGAGAAGGCATCAGAAGAGGCCACATTTACATTTGCTTCCACATGTAAATGTGGATGTGCCTGGGAGGTGCTTTGAAAATAGGAATTCCTGGAGCTAACCCAAGAAGTGCTGAATCAGAACCTTAAATAAAAATTGTTATTTCTCTTAATGAATTTGCATCTTAAGAGGTTTCCTAGGTAATTCTAATATTGATCCATGGAATATGCTTAGAGAAGCTTTGGCCTTATCTTTACTAAGAATTGTCCTCAGTGCTATGAGTAGAGTAATAAAGGCAATATGGGTCACACTGTTGAGGAGTTCACAGTCTATTTGAGAGAACAGTCACTTAAATAATTATAGCAAGGCCAAATAGGTGCTGTAGTAGAGATATGAAAAGAATTCTATGAGGCTGATACTGCCACAGGGAGTCAGAAAAAGTTTCACAGAGTTTTTGGCTATAGTGAGGTAACATTACAGGGATGCATCTACATTGAAAAGACAAAAAGAGAGGAAGAATTTTAATAATTCAGACTACCAAGAAGAGTTAGTGAGTACAGAATTATGTGAACATGAGACAGCAGAAGTGCATTTGTGATTCTCCCATGGGATCTTAGTTCCTTACTTTTGCAGTTTTAGCATCTCACTGCACTGCTCTGAATATGATTCTAGTGCTTAATGATACCTATTTTTACCTACATATTTATGTACAAAGTTGTATCATGTACTTTGAGGTATTTAATACATTTTTCAGAGTAGTTATGACTATATGTAGTTAAATATTATGTTGCTGCCTCTAACCTGCATCCCTCATCCCCATCCTTACCTCATCCTGGCACCTTAAACAATGATTTTAGAGAAGGAGTGGCAGTTATCTAGGTGGAAAAGCAGACAGAGAGATTCCAGGCAGAGGAACCAAAATTGTCAGTACAACACATTTAGGGTATAGCCAACCAGAAGTTCAGCAAGGCTCTCAGAGGATATATGAAGTAATATGGCAGGACAGGAGATCAGGCTGTTTAGGTAGTCAGGTTAGTAAAGAAAATGTTAAGGACTTTGTCCTTTAAACAGATGAAAACGAGAGCCGATGAAGAGGTTTAAATAAGTGAATGACAAGAGCAGATGTGTGTTATAGAGACATCATTTATTGGCCAGGTGGTGGCTACTCTGAAGCAAGAGAGACAAAACCTCTGAGAGCTCAGGAAAGCTCAGTTCAGTTCCATTTTGGGAAGGCTCTTGGCGTAATAAAAAATATAGAAATGATAGAATAAGTTAAAAACAGTATGAACTATTCAACAATGATTATATTTAACAAATTAACGGTTCAAATACACACATTAACTCATTGACTATTTCTGTGATCTCATATAGAGATGTTGTTAATCTAGGTAGAAGCCTAGGCCACTCTGCATCCCCAAACTGATTTTATTTCCAGATTTCATCATGTTCTAAAATCTTGAGCTAGCAATTTAATCTCTCTGTGCATTAGTTTTCTGACAATGGGAATAATAACTACTTTGTAAGAATGGAGTGAGATAACAGGTGTACAGTGTCTAGCACTCTTGGGTGCTCAGCAGGTGTTAGTATTTCTTCACAATCTTTAAATATAATAGGCCTGTGCCCATGTGCACTCACATAGGAGTACCCATACACACCAACACATGCACTTGGATTCTGATAATGCTGCCCTGGGGCCAAAGTTGGAGAGGGGGTAATTCCACCATGCCATCCCAGTGCCTCTCCCTTCTTCTGTGTTCAACTCACCTCCCTGAAGAGCGAGTATACCCACTACCTCAGATATCTTCCCATTAAAGCTTTCTGCCTGCACATTCACCTCAGTATGAATGAGTTATGCCACTAACTTATTTCCTCACCCAAGAGTGTTTGCATAGCAGTATTTATCTGTGATTATAGAAAAATGGCGTTTTTCTACTAAAGATATTTCAGGTTTCTACTAAAGATATTTCAGGTATCCATTAATCTAAGCCAGAATTTCTTCAGAAGTAAGGAGGACTTTCACATTGCTCCTGATGTTACATTCAGGAGGTTATTTAGCCTCATACTTTTGAGTTTCTCTGCTTAAAGATAAGCAGTCCCTTTGGGCTCCCTGTTTTTTTCTGGAGCATAGAGATTTGTAACAGTGACAATTCCCTAGCTGAACAACAGTAATAACTTACAGTGCTGCCAATGGGCTTTCTGGGTTCCTGTTAGCTTTGCAGAGTCAACTCGTTGAGTTGGCTGAGATCTGGCACTTAGAAGCTCTGTAGAGTGATTTCAGAATACAGCATCAGCTAAATGGGTCCCTGGGCCTGAGCCAACCTCCCAGAGCTCTAGTTCCAAGACACTGTTTGAAGAATGCTGGCACTTAGAATTCCTTGGGGATGGTATATTTTAAGAGCTAGTAAAAGCCTAATCTGAAATTTTTGAGATTTATTCATTGCATTGTGGTAAAAAATTATGCTTCATTGTGCCCTGATTATATCCAAATCTCTTACCAATTGACATGCCAGAAGGTAGAGATAAAAATACAAATGACTACCAGCTCCCAATCACTTCTTTTTTTCTTTCTTTTTTGTTTTTTGGAGACAGAGTTTCACTTTGTTGCCGAGGCTGGAGTGCAATGGCATGATCTTGGCTCACCACAACCTCTGCCTCCCGGGTTCAAATGATTCTCCTGCCTCAGCCTCCCGAGTAGCTGGGATTACAGGTGCATGCCACCACGACTGGCTAATTTTTGTATTTTTAGTAAAGACAGGGTTTCACCATTTTGGCCAAGCTGGTCTTGAACTCCCAACCTCCGGTGATTTGCCCACCTTGGCCTCCCAAAGTGCTGGGATTACAGGCTCCCAGTCACTTCTAAATGCTCATTCTCCCTTTTAAAATGTTACCAGGCTAGGAGTGGTGGCTCCTGCCTGTAATCCCAATGCTTTGAGAGGCTAAGGCTGGAGGATCACTTCAGGCCAGGAGTTTGAGACAAGTCTGGGCAACATAGCAAGACCATGTCTCTACAAAAATAAAAATAAATAGAGAAGCATGATGCCAGGCACCTGTAGTCCCAGCTACTTGGGAGGCTGAGGTGGGAAGATCCCTTGAACCTAGGAGTTCAAAGCTGTGGTGAGGTATGATCTTGCCACTTCAGACTGGGTGACAGAGCAACACTGTGTCTCTAAAGAAAAAAAAAGAAAAAGAAAAAAACAGATGTTACCATCATTTCTATATCCTGATCAAGCATAAAATCATAGTATTTTGTGGCTAAAAAAATATTGCATGAAGTCATTTTGTCTATCCTCCACCTGTAAATAAATCTAGACTTAAAATCACTTCACACAGTTGATTATCTAGTCATTTCTTAGTGACCCACTTGAAAACTTAACAGTCTTTACTACCAATAATGTTTGCAATATCTCTATTCTAAATTCCCCTAGCTGCAATTTAATCTTCTGTTATTTAGTCTTCAGTGGGAAACAAGTCTTCCCTTTGTACATCTTCCAGTTGCTAACTGGTCATATTCCATCCCTGTGGGTTATCTTCTCCACAGATCTCATTCTTTTAAACATCCCTCACCAATGTTATGTATTATCCCATTAATTGACTCTTAATTTTATAAAAGCTTTGGCAAATCATCCTTGTCTCTCATGGATTGAGTAAATATGACTGATGTGGTTTGACTGTGTCCTCACCCAAATCTCATATTGAATTGTAGCTCCCATAATCCCCACATGTCATGGGAGGGATGCCATGGGAGATAATCGAATCATGGGGGCAGGTTTTTCCCATGCTGTTGTCCTGATAGTGAATAAGTCTTGAGAATAAGTCACAAGATCTGATGGTTTCAAGAAGGGCAGATCCCCTGCACATGCACTCTTGCCTGCCATCATGTAAGATGTGCCTTTGTTCCTCCTTCACTTTGCACCATGATTGTGAGGCCTCCCCAGCCAGTGGAACTGTGAATCCATTAAACCTCCTTTTCGTTATAAATTACCCAGTCTTGGTTATGTCTTTATTAGCAGCATGAGAACAGACTAATACAATGACCAACAACAAAAAAGAAAATTCAAAAGTATAAGAACATAATGGAAAATAGTAAAAAGGGAGTTTTTCCATTTCTATTATATATACCATTGATGTTTCATATGATATTTAGTGCATTTTGTAGAATGTATGTAACCCAAGTCCACAGTAGAAAACTTAAAAAACATAAAAAAGTATAAAGAAAGAAAATAAATCTTCAGGAACCTGATCACCTATCCCTAATGGTTAGAAATTTCTCTCTCTCTCTCTGTGTGTGTGTGTGTGTGTGTGTGTGTGTATTTCCTCAAACAGGGATCATACTCTATTTGTAGTTGTATATCTTGCTTTGTAGTTCATTGACATTTTCCATATCATTATCCACTCTCAAAATAGTGTTTCTTAATGGCAGTATAATTTTCCACCTTGTAGCTATAACTTAGCTCATTTAATAATTCCCCCATCGCTGGGCATTTAAATGGTTTCTAGTTTAGCACCACTTGTGTTAGTTCATTCTTGCCTCACTATAAAGAAATATCTGAGGCTGGGTAATTTATAAAGAAAAGAGGTTTAATTGGCTTATGGTTCTGCAGGCTGTACAGGAAGTATGGTGCCAGCATCTGCTCTTGGTGAGGCCTCAGGAAGATTACAATTATAATGGAAAGCAAAGGAGGAGCAGGCACATCCCATCGTGAGAGCAGGTATGAGATAGAGCATATGGGGAAGGTCCCAGATTCTTTTAAACAACCAGATCTCACATGAGCTAAGAGCAAGAACTCACTCATCATCAAGGGGATGGTACTAAGTCATTCATGAGAGATCTGCCCCCATGATCAAATCAACTCCCATTAGGCCCCACTTCCAACACTGGGGATTACATTTCAACATTGAATTTGGATGATACAAGCATCCAAACCATATCATTTTCCCTCTAAATCATATGTTCTTCTCACATTGCAAAATACAATCATCCCCTGCCAATAGTCCCCAAAACATTTCAACATCAAGCCCAAAGTCCTCTCATGTGAGACTCATCTCCTTCCATTTGTGAGCCTATAAAATCAAAACAAGTTATTTATTCCCAAGATACATGTTGATACAGGTATTGGGTAAACATTACCATTCTGAAAGGGAGAAATCAGCCAAAAGAAAGGGACTATAAGCCCCATGCAAGTCTGAAAGTCAACAGGAAGGTCACTAAACCTTAAAGCTTCAAAGTAATCTCCTGTGATTTCATGTCCCACATCCAGGCCACACTTGTGCAAGAGGTGGGCTCCCAAGACCTTGGGCAGCTCCACCCCTGTGGCTTTGCGGGGCTTAACCCCCATGGCTGCTCTTACGGGTTGAAGTTGAGTCCTTGTGGCTTTTCCAGGCTCAGGATGCAAGCTGCTGGTGAATCTACCATGCTTGAGTCTGGGAAGACAGCAGCCCCTTTCCCACAGCTCCACTAGGCTGTGCTCCACTGGTGAGGTTGTGTGGGTGCTCTAACTCCACATTTCCCTTCTGTACTGACTTAGTAGAGGTTCTCTGTGGGGATTCCACCCCTGCAGCAGGCTTCTGTATGGCCACCCAGGCTTTCTTATACATTCTCTGAAATCTAGGGGGAAGCTGCCCAGCCTCCTTTACTCTTGCAATCCACATACCTGCAGACTTAACACTACATAGAAGCCACCAAGGCTTCTGGCTTGCATCTTTTGGAGTAGTGGCCTGAGCCATACCTGGGCACCTTTGAGCTGAGGCTGGAGCTGGAAAAGCTGAGATTTGAGGAGTAACATCCTGGGGCTGCATAGGTCATCAGGGCCCTAGACCTTATCCCTGAAACCATTCTTTCCTCCTAGGCTTCTGGGCCCGTGATGGGAAGGACTGAGGCCAAGATTTCTGACATGATTTCAAAGTCTTTTTCCCACTGTCTTGGATATTAGCACTTGGCTCCCTTTTAGTCACACTGATCTCTCTAGCAAGTGGTTGCTCCATAGCCTGCTTGAATTCTTCCTCTACCACAGGGCCAGGTGGCAAATTTTCCAAACTTTTATGCTCTACTTCCCTTTTTAAGTATATGTTCCAATTTTAAGTCATTTCTTTGCTCCTGTATCTGATCATAGGCTGTAAGAAGCAACTAGGCCATCTCTTGAACACTTAGAAATTTATTCCACCAGATAAACTAGGTCATCACTTTTAAGTTCAAATTTCCATAGATTCCTATGGCATTAACACAATGCAGCCCTCTTCCAACCTTTGCCCATTACCCAGTTCCAAAGCTCTTTGCTAGGGCATAACAGGGGTAACCTTTACCCTAGTTCCCAATAACTTCCTCATTTCCATATGAGACCTTGTCTGTCTGACCATCACTGTCTATATTTCTATCAGCATTTGGTCACAACCATTTAATCAGTCTCTAAGACGTTCCAAACTTTCCCTCATCTTCCTGTCTTCTTTTGATCCCTCCATACTCTGCCAACCTCTGCCCATTACCCATTTCCAAAGCTGCTTCCACATATTTAGGTATCTTTGTAGCAATGCCCCACTCCTCAGTACCAATTTTCTGTATTATTCCATTCTTGCATCACTATAAAGAAATACCTGAGGCTGGGTAATTTATAAATAAAAGAGGTTTAATTGGCTCACAGTTCTACAGGCTGTACAGGAAGCATGGTGCCAGCATCTGCTTGGCTTCTGGTGAGGCCTCAGGAAGCTAACAATCATGGCAGAAGGCAAAGGGGAAACAGTTGCCTCATATGGCAAGAGTGAGAGTGAGAGAGAGCAGGGAGGTCCCAGACTCTTTTAAATAATCAGATCTTATGTGAACTCAGAGTGAGAAATCACTCATCAACAAGGGGATGGCACTAAGCCATTCATGAAGAATCCACCCCCATGATCCAAACAGCTCCCACCAGGCCCTACCTCCAACACTGGAGATTACATTTCAACATGAGATTTTGAGGGACAAATATCCAAATCCTATTACCATTAATAAATAATACTATATTATTCTTGTACATAAAACTTTGTTCGCATTTCTGATTTTTTTTTCAGAAAGCAGTTTTATATAGATATATAAAGTTTTCCGATTTCCATAATCTGTGAATCTGTGATTGATTCAAGCTTTCACATCAGATCTCTGGATAATTTTCTCATAGAAAGAGTTACTGAATGAAGTATTAAGACTATAATCTAGTAGAGGAAATTGGTTATTAGATATATAGTTACAGGATTACTATAATTCAATGCTACAAATTACTTTGGGTTGATGGAGAAAGGAGAAATCAGTTCTGCTTGGAGCTTTGGCAGTGGTCTGGTCCTTATGTTTTTTGTTTATTTCCTTGGAAGCATAGCGATCTCAGAGTCTGAATAATCCTTGGTCAGTTGCTGTTTGATACAATATCATTTTAACTTTAGTGTGATTTCTACTGCTGTCCTTGAAATTTTCATTCCTACAGTCAAGCAAATCTGGCATTATTTTGCCCTTCCCCCCAAGAAATGTATTTAGAATATGGAAGTAGGAGAAAAAAATGGGAAACCAGATAAAAAGTATTTCTATTACAATGGTTGCTCTCCAAGAGGAAAGGCCCTGGTTCAGTCACATCAGTCCAATGCTGTTTCATCCTTGAACATTACTGTAATCACCACCACCAGTTAACTGTCAATTAGCTTCTCAGGTGGCACAAAAAGCTAATGTTCAGAAGAAAGGACATGGAGAGATTAGAGACACTTGCCAGCTGGCTAATTGACAAGGCAGGACTGTGGGAAACTAAAAACAGCCAGTAAGAGGGCATTAAAAAGACATTCCATATATCAGGGTACAGAAGGGTTCTGAAAGGGCACTGAATGCCTGTGCCCAGCATGCTCCCAGGCTTTCAGAAGGGCAACTAAACCAAAGAATTCCTCTACCAACTGACTTTTGCTAGAAGAAGGCAATAGCTAGAGGCTCAGAGTAACAGAGATAATTTGTGACCCAAAATTTCTTTCTAGATGGGAGCCAAGGGGCTATGAATGAAAAGGCTAACACCTGTTAGGAAGTTCATTGGCATAACATCAAGAGCTGTGGATGCCCAGGGCCCTTAAAGCAGATAGACCAGCAGCCAACCATCTGATTAAGCTGATATGGGATCATCCACACAAAACAGATTGTTTTCCTATGTGCTTTAAATGCTATCTAGCTTTCTGAAAAGGCTGAATCCAGTGGAACAAGAGGAAATATAACTATGATTTTAATACAGGCAGTCTTCAGCTTACAAATGAGATGTGTTCCAAAGATTTAGTGATTTGGAACTCAAAACACATTTTCCCATAGATTTAATGCTATACATTACTTCTCAGGTTCCAAATCAGCCCATTTAAAAAGTCTATTAATCCTCCAGTGTAGCTGAGGTGTAATACTATAGTATTAGTTGGAATTCTCACTTCTGGTTAATAGGGCCTATGTAATACAGAATGAAAGAGGAGAAGGAGAAGAAAGAGGAAGAGAATTCCACATTGCCTGCTCTTCCCTTGGGAATAGTTCCAGCCTGCTTGAGGCAAATTTTCAAACATGCCACATGGTTTCTGAAAAACACCCACTTCCCTTTCTGCACCTTTTCTGGGCCTTTTAGGCTGTCCTAAGTCCCAGAGCTTGACAGCTTCTTAAAGTGCTTTAGCATCTCCAGTCTCCCATGGCTTTCAAATCTCCTATTCGCCCTCACCCTCAATCAAGTTTGTATTTCCTCACAGATGTCCAAAACCTAGCTCATTCACCTTTATTCCAAGACTGTTCTGCTTTCTGACTTTCCAAGCTCTGTCAGTAGAAATAAAATTCTTCTTCATTTAAGTTAGAAAACCCAAGGTCCTCTTTAACTCTTTTTTCCCCTTTCTTCGTGCAGCTTATCAGTCAAACATCTTGGTTGATTCATCTTCTGGAAGGTCTTTGTATATCACCATCCTTGTTTAGGTTTTCATCAGTGTAAGTGATTCTTTTATAGCTACATTTTGAGAATCAGTATATATAATCTCTTATTTGAACTATAGCAGCAGCCTCCCTGACTTATTTCATTGTCCAGCTCCTCCTTTATTCCCCTTGCTAATAAAGAAACCTTTCTAAAACATAACTTTAATCACCTCTTCTATCCTTCCCCTAAATCTAGCAATGGTTCTCCCAACACCTAATAGCTAGTTATCACAACTAGTTTTCACAACAACCCAAATACAATAAATATCCTTATTCCCATTTTGGAAATTAGGAACACAATTTACTGGAAATCACTGGCCTGTTTAGTGACTCAGCCAGGATTTGAACTCGGGTACATTTGTTTCAAAAGTCCATGGTCTTTTTCCTTCATACCACATCACAATATAGTCCAAATACCTTTTGTTGGTGATCAAAGTCTTCCATAATCTACCTCCATTACTTTTCCATTCTCTCTCATACCACTCCTCCTTCTGTCCACTCTACTCCTGCCTATAAAGACAACTTGCCACTTCTGAAACATACCCTGTACAGGTGTACCCTGCAGACATTGTAGATTTAGTTCTGGACCACCACAATAAAGCAAATATTGCAATAAAGTAAATCACGCAATATTGGTTTCCCAGTGCATATAGAAATTATGTTTACATTATACTGTAGTCTATTGTGTGCAATAGCATTATGTCTAAAATATATACATACTTTAATTTAAAAAATACTTTATTGCTAATAATAGTCTAAGCCTTCAGAGAGTCATAATCATTTGCTGGTGGAAGGTCTTGCCTCAATGTTGATGGCTGCTGACTCATCAGCGTGGTGGTTGCTGAAAGTTGGAGTGGCTGTGGCAATTTCTTAAAATAAGGCAAGAGTGAAGTTTGCTGTATCAATTGACTCTTCCCTTTACAAAGGATTTCTCTGTAGCATGCAATGCTGTTTGACAACATTTTATCCACAGTAGAAATTGTTTCAAAATTAGAGTCAACCATTTGATGACAGAGTAGTGTGACTATACTTAACAACAATTTATTGTATATTTCAAAGTAGCTACAGAAGAGGACTTGAACTGTACCCAATACATAGAAATGATAAATACTCAAGGTGACGGATACTCCAAATGCCCTGATTTGATTATTACATATCCTATGGATGTAGCAAAATATCACATATATGCATATAAATGTGTAAAATATTATGTATTGATAAAAAATTTGAGTCAATTCTCTCAAACCCTGCCACTGTTTTACCAACTAACTTTATGAAATATTCTAAATTTTTTGTGGTCATTCCAGTAAATCTACACCAGGAGTAGATTCCATCTCAAGAAACTACTTTGTTTATCCATGAGAAGCAAATCCTCATTTATTAAAGTTTAATCATAAGATTGCAGAAATTCAGTCACATCTTCATACTCAAATTCTAATTCTAGTTCTCTTGCTATTTCCACATCTGCAGTTACTTCCTCACCTGAAGCCTTGAATCCTTCAAAGTCATCCATGAGGGTTGGAATTAACTTCTTCCAAACTCCTGTTAATGTTGATATTTTGACCTCCTCCCATGAGCCACAGACATTCTTAATGATATCTAGAATGGTGAATTTTTTCCAGAAGACTTTCAATTTACTTTGCCTAGATCCATCAGAGAAATCACTGCATATGGCAGCTATGGCCTCATGAAATGTATTTCTTAATAAGACTTAAAAGTCAAAATTACTCCTCGATCCATGTGCTGCAGAATGGATACTGTGTTAGCAGGCATGAAAAGAACATTAATCTTTTTGTACATCTCCATCAGAGCGTTTGAGTAACTAGATGCATTGTCAACAAGTGATAATATTTTGAAAGAATGTTCTAAGCAGTAGATCTCAACAATGGGCTTAAAATAGTAAGCCATGCTGTAAGCAGATGTGCTGTTACCCAGGCTTCGTTGGTTCATTCATAGAGCACAGGCAGAATAGATTTAGCATAATTCTTATAGGATTTTTGGAACGGTAAATGAGCATTGACTTTAAACTTAAATGCACCGGCTGCATTAGACTCCAACAAAAATTAGCCTGTCCTTTGATTCTCCTCTCTAGCTATGAAAATCCTAGATGGCATGTTCTTCCATTAGAAGGCTGTTTTATCTCCACTGAAAATCTGTTGTTTAATCTAGCCACCTTCATCAATAATCTTAGCTAGATCTTCTGGGTAACATGTTGCAGCTTCTCTATCAGCACTTGCTGCTTCATCTTGCACTTTTCTGTTATGGAGATGGCTTCTTTCCTTGAACTTCATGAACCAACCTCTGCTAGCTTCCAACTGTTCTTCTGCAGTTTTCCCTCCTGTCTCAGCCTTGAAGAATTAGGGGCTTGCTCTGTATTAGGCTTTGGCTTAAAGGAATGTTGTGGGTTGTTTGGCCTTCTATCAAAGCCACTAAAATTTTCTCTATATCAGCAATGAGGCTTGTGTTAGTCCGTTCTCATGCTATTAATAAAGACATACCCGAAACTAAGTAATTTATAAAGGAAAGAGACTTAATTGACTCATAGTTCCACATGGCTGGGGAGGCCTCACAATTATGGCAGAAGGCAAAGAAGGAGCAATGTCACGTCTTACATGGTGGCAGGCAAAAAGAGCATGTGCAGGGCATGTATGTTTATTGCAGCACTATTTACAATAGCAAAGACTTGGAACCAACCCAAATGCCCATCAATGATAGACTGGAGAAAGAAAATGTGGCACATATACACCATGGAATACTATGCAGCCATAAAAAAATGAGTTCATGTCCTTTGCGGGGACATGGATGAAGCTGGAAGCCATCACTCTCAGCAGACTAACACAGGAACAGAAAACCAAACACTGCATGTTCTCACTTATAAGTGGGAGTTGAACAATGAGAACACATGGACACAGGGAGAGAAGCATCACACATCAGGGACTGTCAGAGGTGGGGAGCTAGGGGAGGGAGAGCATTAGGACAAATACCTAATGCATGCGGGGCTTAAAACCGAGATGATGGGTTGATAGGTGCAGCAAACCACCATGGCACATGTATGCCTATATAACAAGCCTGCACATTCTGCACATGTATCCCAGAAGTTAAAGTAAAATAAAAAAAAATTAAAATTAAAATTAAAAAAGTAAAACAGTTTTAAAAAATCCTTGAAAGAACAATTTAAAAAAAGAGTATGTGCAGGGAGCTCCCCTTTATAAAGCTATCAGATCTCTTGAGACTTATTCACTATCACGAGAACAGCATGGGAAAAGGCCCACCCCCATGATTCAATTACCTCCCATTGAGTCCCTCCCACGACACATGGGAATTATGGGAGTTAAAATTCAAGATATGATTTGGGTGGGTACACAGCCAAACCATATCAAGGATATTTAGCTTTCTTGTCATTCATGTGTTTACTGGAGTGGCACTTTTGATTTCCTCTGAGAACTTTTCCACTGCATTCACAGCTCGGCTAACTGTTTGGCACAAGAGGCCTAGCTTTTGGCCTATATCACCTTTCATCATGCCTTTCTCACTAAGGTTATTTCTAGCTTTTGATTTCGAGTGAGAGATGTAGGACTTCCTTTCACTTGAACGCGTAGAGGCCATGATAGGGTTATTAGTTGGCCTAATTTCAGTATTGCTGTTTCTCAGGGAATAGGGAGGCCTGAAGAGAGGGAGAGAGATGGGGGAATGGCTGGATGGTGAAGCAGTCAGAACGCATACATTTATCTATTAAGTTTACCATCTTATCTGGGTGTGGCTTGTGGTGCCCCAAAACAATTGCAATCCATAACATCAAAGATCACTGATCACTGATCACCATAACAGATATAACAGTAATGAAAAAGTTTGAAATATTGTGAGAATTACCAAAATGTGCCACAGAGACACAAAGTGAACACATGTTGTTGGAAAAATGGCGCTGATTGCATTGCTCAATGCAGGGTTGCCACAAACCTTCAATTTATTTAAAATGCAGTATCTGTAAAGTGCAATAAAGTGAAATTCAATAAAACAATGTATGTCTATATTCTACTGCCTTTGTCTATGCCTTTTTGTAGCTGGTGAGTCCTTTCTTTATCAAGGCTCAATTCAAATGCTACTTCCTCCACACAAAGCCTTCCCTCTACCAACCCCGTGCACCTATAAATATGCTCAAACACTAGCTAAAAGCTGTCTCATGTTTATAAATTACCACACCACTAATATTACTGTAGTTCATGTGACACTTATCAATTTTAACTTGTATTATAGTTGTTTGATTGGGGGTTATCCCAACTACTACTTCAACTTTAAAGTAGTAGTTTAAAGTTAAGGACAGGTAACCACACTTTTAACCTTCAGTCCTAGCAAGTCGAGGTGTCCATGGGAGGTGTTCAGTTAATGTTTAAGAAATGAATTATTAGTGGAAATTAAGATTGCAAGGTAAAATAAGGCTGAATATCATCATGAGGAGTTTCTATTTGATGAGAAATACCCCAGAGGATTTTAATCAGAGGAAAGCCACAACGAAAGCTGTAGCTTTAGAATGACTAAAAGAGATTCAAAATGCAGGTTAGAAGAGAGCTGTGCTGAATAAAAGTCTCATCGCTGCTATGCATTAACTCTGTGACGTTGGTCAATTTCTTTAAATGTTCTAATGGATACATTATAATCATACTTATTTATGGGGTACAATTTGATGTTTCAATACACATATCTGTTGTAAAATGATCAAATCAAATAGCATATTCATCACATGATTTATTTATCATTTATTTGTGGTGAGAACATTAAGAAACCTATTTTCTAGCTATTTTGTAGCATACAATAAAGTGTATAACTATTCACCATAGTTACTCTACTGTGCAACAGAACACCAGAACATATTCCTCATGTCTAATAGTAATTTTGTACTCATTGGCTAACCTTTCTCCATTTTCCCCTTCCTTATCCCCTCCCCAGTCTCTGGTAACCACTGTTCTACTATCTATTTTATGAGACATTATTTTGTTTAGATTCCACAAATCCCTTATAAGATATGTGATTTGCAAATATTTTCTATCATTCTGTCAGTTATCTTTTCATTTTCTTGATTGTTTCCTTTGAAGCATGAATGTTTCTAATTTTGAGAACATCCCATTATTTATTTCTTCTTTGATTTCTTGTGCTTTTGGTGTCATATCTAAGAAATTTCTAATCCAAGATCAAGAAGATGTGCATCTATGCTTTCTTCTAACAGTTGTATAGTTTTAGCCTGTACATTTAGGTCTGTCATCCATTTTGAGTTAATTTTTATGTATCGTGACAGGTTGGGGTTCAACTTTAATCATTTGCATGTGGATATTCTAGTTGTCCCAGTACCATTAGTTAAAAAGATGATTTTTCCCCCATTGAATTGTCTTGGCACTCTTGAGAAAAATCAGTTAACCAAAAATGTAAGTTTTTATTTCTGCGTTCCCAATTCTGTTCCATTGATAGTATATGTGTCTATATCTATATCCAATGACAGAACTCACTGTCCTGATTACTATTGCTTTGTAGTAAGTTCTGAAGTCAAGAGGTATAAGTCTTCAAACTTTGTTCTTCATTTTCAAGACTATTTTGACTCTTCTGATTTCCTTGCATTTCCATATGAATTTTATAATCAGCTTCTCAACTTCTGCAAAAATAAAGCAGCTACAATTTTGATAGAGATTGTTTTAAATCTGTAGGTTGCTTTGAGGAACATTGCCATTTTAGCCATATTAAGTCTTCTAATCCATGAACATGGGATGCTAGGGCAAGTCATTTAACCTGCCTGGTTTCACCTGCTTTATTTCTCAAATGGGAATAATAATAGTCATTCTATGTTACAGGATTTTTTACATGAATTTTTACATGAAAATTGCATGAAAAAACTCTCTTGAAGTGGGGAATATAACACAAGTATAAGGAATTATTTATGATAGCATTATGGGAATCAGTATAGACTCTTGATGTCATAACTCTATAGAACATTAAAAATATTGGCTTATGTTTGTTTGTTCCAAAATTAGTTTCATTTATTTAAAACCACAACTTTTATTTCTTAAGTGCCTACTGCGTGGTTGGTGCCACAGTATGCTCCATGGCATAGAGATAAAGAGTATTGGCTCTATAGCTAAACTACCTGCTTTCAGTTCCCAGTTCTACCACCAGACTTAACCTTAGACAAGTTACTTGTATCTCTGTCACTCAGTCTTCTTGTTTGATAAATGAAGATCATAATACTGTAGTACCTACTACATAGGATTCTTGTGAAAACTGAATAAATTAATTCATATAAAGCACTTAGAAATATGCCCAACACATTGTCAGAACTTAATAAGTGTCAACCATCATTATAACACCATATAGAAATATGTGAGGGCCCTACATCCAGTGGTATTTATAATCAAATACATATGAAATAGCCTCTAACCTCTTGGTTTGCATGATTAGAGTCAGCCGGACATTTGTTTGAAGGTAGAGTACCTTCTTTAAAGAAACTAGACTTAAATGGAAATTCTCACACAATAAAATGGGGACTACAATTTCCCTCGTTGGATATATGAATAAATAAAATTGCTTTTAAATTACGTTTGACATTTTGCAATGTAAAGTCCTTCTTAGGTGTTTAAACAGAAAACATGCAGGTTGCTTGGGATAACTGTTTTGTGAGAAACGAGTGTAGCAACATTGCATCATTTTTTTCTGTTGGTGTCTATTCTGCTCTTAGGTTTCACTTATTAGAAACAGCTAGGGGAGAGTCATAACTGTATATGCACATCCCTGCTGTGTCCATCTCCAGACCCCTTAGAGGCAGTCTGATCTCTGGCGGCAACTGGTTCTAGGGCAGTTGTGTTGGGTTGATGGCTGGTAAAGCACTCTGCCTACTACTAGTCTTCTCAAAGCTTGAGCTTAGGGAAATCATCACTGAAGCCACTTCAGTTAGGAGCAAATTGGGAATCACAGCATTCAACACTATAACAACAGCCTGAAAAAGACACATAGCAATTTCTCATAGAACCAGAGGATCAAGGGGATTGCAGGGGCTTTTGGCAGGCCATGTGGATCCTAGTTCATTCCTCAGTCTCTAGGAAGCCCTACAGCAAAACCATTTAGGATAAACTAATGTGTAGCACAAACCCCTACATTCTCTGCTGTTTCTTTAGTCCATTTTCTAAATCAGGAGAAATGGGCTTTAGGACACTTGAGCATTTAAATGGAGTTTGGGGGATAAAGCCCTAAATAGGAAATCTCCCCTCTATAAATCTCTCATTCCCAAGCATGGAAAACCTCAGGAACAAAAGGGCATGGGAGAGAAAGCCAAATAGCAACAGATCCCTTGTGCCAGCCAAGTGTTGCTTGGCAAAGCAACCTGGGTATTTGATGTGGGTACAGTCAGGTGGAAGTGGTAGAATGAGTAAGTCAAAGGCAAGGAAAGCTAATAGCAGCCTTGTAGTTCAACCTTAGAGGAAAGCTCTGATGCTCTTATGAATATTTGAGACACTCTAATGAAATGATTTCCTCGATTTGCTGCTTATAATAATTAAAAATAATTCATGAATCTAAGGATGATAGGTATTGGTCAAAGCTTGATGTGAACCTGAAAAGAATTGCATTAGTTTCTTTTAAAATTTTGAATTGTGCTCTCAACCTTCTTGTTCTCATCTCCTCAGTTCTGCTCTCTAGTTGGCCTTTGTTTTATTTATTTCCACCAAAACGCTTTTCCATCCCCCATTTTTAAAAGTTCGCCTTCTATTCTTCCTGCTCATCATAAAATATATGTTCTTTAAGGTGCAGATTCAACTAAATATGAGGAGGAAGTCAATCTGATTGAACTAATTCAAAGGTAAGGTAGGGATGATTGAAAATTCTTGAGTAATCATGGGACTCTGCATTTTAAAAGAAGATCAGTTTCCTCCAAATTAATTTCTAATCTTGAGAAAATTTTAAACTAAGTCATTTGATGAATGTTTTTGGAGGAAAGGTTTGGGAGAGGGAAGCGGTCTCCTGATGTCCTTCAGATCACATATTATTTTACCCACACTGTTTTGGCTGCATTCTAGTTGTAAAGTCACCTGTGACAGGAAGTATGGTCACAACTTCAAAAAGCCTACACACTCAGAGGTATGAGGCCTTGAAGCATTAGGTTTTAAATGAAAGTGAGAATCAGAGCTTTGAAAGTTGCTTATTGGGTCTCTGTGGAAATTCCTAGTTTGCATCTCCCTGGAGGAGAATTTCTCTCTTTGTTTTATACCCACAAGGCAGTCTGACAAAGGCCCATGATACTTTCTGCCTTGGAGTTTTCTTACTGAGAAGGTAGTAGGTAGAGGTGAATGAGAAGATGAGCATTAAAATGGAGTTTAAAATTTGGGATGCTCTAAACTAATGGGGAAAGAGAGAGAACCCCTTGATATCCATCAGCTTCAGTCAACCAGGTAGATGGTATGGTTTTTTGCCCTCTTAATTTAACAGTTGGTGAAATTCAGCCTTGGGCTGACACACCCTTGTGAGAAGGGCATGCATTGCTTCACAAGCAAATTTATTGCAAATGACAAGCAACAGATCCTGCAGTGAGGTTCCACCTGACCGGGCAGTGACTGATTTACAGACACTTGGCTCTGCTTGAGCTTTGGAAGCATATTTTTTATTCTAAGCTTTTTCCCTTGGGGTTTCCACCTCTTCACCAGCTCTTCCCTCCTCCCCTCACACAAAGACACTATGCAGTTTGCAGGGGTGTTATGCCTACTGCTCGGTATCACCATCACTCTGAATGACAAAACAGCCAAATAAGACTCAAGAGAAAGAGAAAGTTAATGAGCTGAAAGATTCCAAAACTTCTGAAGCAGGCTGCCTGAAAACTTTGAAAAGATCTTTAATTCTGATGGATCTAGCTGCTTAATATCTTTAACAGTGCTGTATGCTGTTCATTAATAATTGCTATTTTTGTCTCTTCATTGACCCCTACCCTGCTGTCTAACCTGTCCAGAATATCTACCCAATTGGTTCTCAACAATGTCTATAAACCAGAATTACCCAAGGAATACATTTTTAAAAAATCTAGATAAGCAAGTCCTATCCCAGATCTACTAACAGTTCCTGGAAACAGGGCATGTGTATTCACATATTAAAAAATAGTTTCTCCTATGATTTTTGAGGCATAGCCAAGGTTGAACATCACTGCCTTAGGCTCATCTAGAAGAATTTTATCTTTGCAACAATTCTGTGAGATATGTACTATTCCCATTTTGAAACTTGAGGCTCATAGCATGTCAATGATTGGCCAAAGGTCACACAGCTAGAAATTTGCTAAGCTAAGATTCAAAGGCAGACCAGTTGCTTCAAAGGACATACCATTTCTATTCATCACACCAATGAGCTATGCATAATTTTTCTCAGTGCCCTGATATAGACCTCTGTCAAACCAAGAGTCTTGCTCTAATAATTTCCATCCCTCTCTTGGTCTTTAGTTCCATCATACTAATGCTTTTCTACTTTTTACAACCTAGCCATCATTTTCCTGGATAGAAAAGATGGAAGCAACATAGGCAGTGAGCAATTCCATAATCTCCCTATATGTACTACCATTACGCTATCACATTATCAGTCTTAATCCACAGGTATATACTCTCCTTTTCATCTGCCTGTCTGCCATTTGTATGTCTTCTTTTGAGAAATGTCTATTCACATCTTTTGCCCATTTTTAAATTGGATTATTGATTTTTTCCTCTTTAATTGTTTGAGCTCCTTATATATTCTGGTTATTAATCCCTTGTCAAATGGATAGTTTGCAAATACATTTTTCCATTATGTGGGTTGTCTCTTCATTTTTTTTTTATTGTTTTCCTTTGCTGTGCAGAAGCGTTTTAACCTGATATGATCCCATTTGTCCATTTTTACTTTGGTTACCTGTGCTCGTGGGATATTGCTCAAGAAATTTTTGCCCAAACCAGCATCCTGGAGATCTTCCCCAAAGTTTTCTTGTAGTAGATTCATACTTTAAGGTCTTAGATTTAAGTCTTTAATCTATTTTGAATTGATTTTTGTTTGTGATGAGAGATAGGGATTCAATTTAATTTTTCTGCATATGGATGTCCAGTTTTCCTAGCACTATTTATTGAAGGGACTGTCTTTTCTCCAATATATGTTCTTGACACCTTTGTTGAAAATAAGTTCACTTTAGATGTATGGATTTATTTGTGGGTTCTCTTTTGTGTTCCATTGGTCTGTGTGTCTGTTTTTATGCAAGTACCATGCTGTTCTGGTTACTATAGCTCTATCGTATAATTTGACATTAGGTAATGTGATTCCTCCAGTTTTGTTATTTTTGCTGAGGGTAGCGTTGGCTTTTCTGGGGCATTTGTGGTTCCATATAACTTTTAGGATTGTTTTTCTATTTCTGTGAAGAATGTCATTGGTATTTTGATAGGGCTTGCATTCATTTTATAGATTGCTTTGAGTAGTATGAATATTTTAACAATATTGATTCTTCCAATCCACAAATATGGAAAATCTTTCCATTTTTGGTTGTCCTCTTCAATTTACTTTGTCAGTGTTTTATTGTTTTCATTATAGAAGATCTTTCACTTCTTTGGTTAATTCCTAGATCTTTAATTTTATGTGTGGCTATTGTAAATGGGATTACTATTTTGATTTCTTTTTCAGATTGTTTGCTATAGGCATATAGAAATGCTACTGTTTTTTTATGTTGATTTAGTATTCTGCAACTTTACTGAATTTGTTGTATCAGTTCTAATAGTTTTTTGGCGGAATCTTTAGGTTTATCCAAGTTCAAGATCCTATCATCTCCAAACAAAGATAATTTTTCTTCCTTTTCAATTTGGACACCCTTCATTTCTTTCTCTTGTCTGATTGCTCTAGCAAGGACTTCCAGTACTATGCTGAATAACAGTGATAAAAGTGGGTAGCACAATTTTAAAACTACAGTTCTAATCAACTCCCCCAATTTGCTGATGAAGAAACTGAGGTCCAGAGAAATAAATTGACTTGCCCAAAGTTATACAGCATGTAGTAAATCAAGATCTAAAATTCAAGTTTTCTCATATGAAGTCCAGTGCTCTTTCTAACACACTCAATATAGTTATGAAGTCCAGTGCTCTTTCTAACACACTCAATATGATAAAGAAGGAAATCAGCACCATGTCCAGAAAGTTCTGGAGAAAACTCTGGTTACAAGAGAGAATAATAATATTAAGTTAACACATCTTGAGCAATTACTGTATGCCAGGCTCGTTTTACTGCTTTACTTCTGGCTGTGCTCTGGCTGTTTTAGACTGCCTTCACCTGAATTCAAGTACTGCATCTGCATCATTCACACATCTTTGAGTGTCTCTGGAACACATCCAGCCTCCTGGCCTCTTCACCTCCACGTCTGGTGCCATAATTCAGGTCCACATTATCTTTTTCTTTAAATCACAGCTTTATTAAAATATAATTTGCATATCATAAAATTAATGCATTTAAATAGTGCACATACAATGGCTTCTAGTATATTTACAGAGTTGTGCAACCATCCCCACAGTCTGATTTTAGAATATTTTCCCCATGCCCATTAGCAATCACTCCCCATTCTTTCCTCTCCAAAGCCTTGGTAAACACTAATCTACTTTGTGTCTACGAATTTGCCTTTCCAGATACTTCATATACATGGAATAATACAATATGTGGTCTTTTGTGGCTGGCTTTTTTCACTTAGCATGTTTTCAATGCTCATCCATGTTGGAGCATGAATTATTACTTCATTCCTTTCTGTTACTGAATAGTATTCAATTGTGTTGATAGACCACATTTTGTTTGTCCATTCATCTATTGACAGACTCCTTATTATCTCTTGTTTAAACTACTGCAATAGCATTCTGACTGTTGTTTCTACCTCCATAATTCCCTATGCTCTTCCCACTGTCATTAGAAATATTTTATAAAAGTATCAATTTTCCATCACTACTTCAGTGTTTCCCTGTTCTAAGCAGGAAATCACAAACTTAACTGCCTCTAGAGGCAAGTTAAGTCAAGCAAATGGATGAAGTTATGAGATGCAAGACAATTTTTGAATGGTGGGTTCAGTGGCCAATTGAAGAGTAAACCCTGCTTAAATGCATTCAAATTTGAATTTTTTAAATGTAAACAAATAAACAAAACAAAACACTGTGCTTACCTACAAAAACAGTCAGGTTGCTTTTCTCTGTGCCTTATTTATCTAAAAGAGAACAGCCCAACCACTTAGCAAGGCTCTTTATCACTTGACTCCAGTCTTATCTCCTTGTTCCTCTCCTGCTTCTCCTCCTCCTTCTCTTTCTTCCCATTCCCTCCTACTCTATAGTTTCAGCCATACCATGCTATTGGAAAAGCCTAAATTGCCCTTTATATTTTATGACTTTTGTGCCTTGTTTTTTCTTTCTGTCTAGAATGCCCTCATTCTGCTTCTCTTCCTGGAGAGCTGATTCTCCATCTTTCAAGATCTGCCTTGAATGTCATCTGCTCTGCCACCCTTTGTTCTACCTCTACCTGTCTTATCATATATATCTACCACATTATAATCGAACATCCTATGTGCAGGTCCATCTCTCTTATCATACTATAAACTCCTCCAAGGTAGAGATGTTGTTCGAGTCAATATTGTATCTAATAGTCTACAAAGAGGAGGCTCCTATACTATCATATCTGGCTGTGAAAAAGAGAGATTTCCATACCTTTCCTTGGAGCAACTATTAACTGGATCCCAGGAAAGTTTAAGTAGTTATTTGTCCAAAGCCACCTAAATTTGGTTGCCAGGGTCTGAAATTAGACATTGTGATATTGGACTAGCTACCTCAGTGTCTCCTACCACACAAGGAATGAAACTTATGTTCTAGGCCTCAGAAGCAGGGTAGGGTGATCCCAACTGGATGCTCTCTTGGACTTGGCGAGTTTTTCATGTGGACCTCCCTCATTCCTCAATTTTCTCTCCTTCCCTTCCCTTCCCACAGTCCTCAATCCTTTCCCCCTTCTTTGTCCCAGTCTCCTCTACCTGCTACTTTCCCCTCTCAGTTATTTATCCCAATAGAAATAATCAAACCTCAAGACCCATCAACTCTCCCTTTGAGCCTATAAATTTTGCAGTCTCACAGAATCCACTAATGTCAATGTTTTTTCTCTTTTTCTCTTTCCTGCTGGTCTGCAGTGTCCTGGGTAGACTTTCTCAAGGATAAGCATTGGTCACAAAGGGGATAGGGCATACTGATGATTTTCTACTCAAGCCTGTAGGCTTGTTCACCCTCTAAAATGTCTGTAATTAAATAGACCCTTCACCGGTTATGAGAAATGCGCTTTCTTTCTTAACATAACTAGGACTCTATTTCTTACGAACTAGTACCCCTGTTTTAGTATGCTATGAAAACATTTGCTATCTTCCAGTCTAGGTCTGTCTTTTTTTCTCCTTCCTTTCTTTTTTCCTCCTTCTCGCCTTCCCTCCTTTCTTCCTTCCTTCCTTCTTCCATCCTTCCTTCCTTCTTTTCTCTTTCTTTTCTTTCTTTCCTTCCTTTCTTCTTTCCTTTTCTCTTTCCGTCTTCTCTTTCTCCTCTCCCTTCCTTCCTTCCTTTCTTCCTTCCTTCCTTTTTTTCTTTGCAGAGGTGATAAGTGGGAGATGGGAAGACACTTAAACTTAGCTTGTTATATATTTTATTTGTCTGTAGCAAAGATCCCAACAAAGATAGTTTCTATTACTGAAATACAATTCCACAAACTTTTATTGAATGCCTTCTAGGTGTCAGGCAGTATCCTGGTTGTGATTTCTTTCAATGAGCTAATAAGGGGCTTAAGATTTGAGGCTGAAACTCAGGATTTGTTCTAATGAATAAGTTCTTATACAAAGTCAGTTATATGTAAAATAGCCAGAAGGTCTGATTACCTTGATAGCAATCTAGAAGTATTTCTTCCAGTGCTCTCTGCACCAGTGTTTATTCGGCCAACCAGGGTAGATTGATCACCCACTATGTTTGAGGCACTATATTAATCATTGTGGTTACATTGATGAAAAAGATATTCCTATCTCATGAAAGAGGCAAGTACCTATATTACTGAATGCATTATAATGTTTTGAGTGATGTAATTAATGTATGAACAAAGTGATTAGTGCAGAGGTTTGCAAACTACTGGCTACCTGTTTTGGTGAATAAAGAAATACAGCCACACCCATTCATTCACTTGCTGTCTGTAGCCACTTTTGCACTACATGGCAGAGCTGTTGCAAGAGAGACTATGGCTTGCAAAACCAAAAATAGTAATTCCCTGGCCCTTTACAGAAAAAGTTTGTGGACTCCTGCCTTATAGAAGTTAAGTGTGTTTGAGGTAACCAGGAAAGCATCAAAACAGTGATGTCTGAATTGGAAATATTAGATTTAGTCTCACTTTTTCAGGTGTATAAGAGAGGAAAGAGGGCTATAGATGGAAAGATCAGAGGCAGAGGTTGAGCAGAGATATGGAGGTAGAAAAAGCAAGACCTTTACTAAAAACCATTGAATTATACAATACGTAAATTGCATGTAAATAAAATTTAAAAAAATAAATGGCTTATGCCTGTAATCCCAGTGCTTTGGGAGACCAAGGCGGGCAGATCAAGAGGTCAGGAGTTGGAGACCAGCCTGACCAACATGATGAAACCCTATCTCTACTAAAAATACAAAAATTAGCCGGGCATGGTGGCATGCACCTGTAATCTCATCTACTCAGGAGCTGAGGTAGGACAATTGCTTGAACCCAGGAGGCGGAGGTTGCAGTGAGCCGAGATCACACCACTGCACTCCAGCCTGCGCAACGGCGAGACTCTGTCTCAAAAATAATTTTAAAAATTTAAAAAATAAAAATAACACTACATACTTAAGAGCTGGACCAGTGTGTCTCAATGGAGCTCCAAACTTTATGATAACCAAAACTACCACCGTACACTTTTAAACACCCCCAGGAGTGTGGTAAAGGTTCACTAAGAGCCATTGATAATCCAATGTGGCTTGAGTACAGGATATATGGAAGAAGTGGCAGGCAGTGCCTAGCTAAGGAGCTTCAATGCTATCCAGCAGTTAGTCCTCTTCCAAGTGTACAGTTCATGGACTAAGATCTCTTCCCTTGAGAAAATCTGCTACCTCCCTGTAAACAGGGCCTTTCCACAAGATCCCAAGTGTCAGCCTAAGATGATGAGCCCCCCAGAAAATAGAGGCTTGCATAATTCCATCTCCCACCATTTCCCATCCTGTGGAAGGCTGACCATCCTACCAAGCTGTGGCCAATTGAAGTGGACAAATTTGCTACAATCGTAAATACACAGCTGGAATATGCAGCTCTATAGTGAACAAAATGGGTCATTAAGCATGCATTAGCAGCTGGTAACCTACACTTTAAAACTGCTATTAACCTGCTGATAAGACATTTTAAACAATAAATAAAAGACACCCTTAAGAATGGTGTGAATGTATTTATATGTTCCAAAGCTTTCAAAGTGATAATGATTTATTTTCGTCAGTGCTTTTAATTCTTACAACTCCTGCCTTTTCTACATTTTTCCACCACTCATTTAAGAGAGGCACAAAACATCCTCATTCTCATTTCTGAGAAGCACTCTCAGGAGGGAGTGGTTTAGCAGTATTCAAAAAACAAGATTTCAACATGCTTAGGGGTATTGGGTGGTAGAAGTAAAGGTCTTCTCCCCAAATCTCAAGGTCAGCCAACTCCAGTACACTCTAAGCAGCAGTAATGTTTCCTGGGCCTTGAGGGAAGGGAATCTGTGAGTTTTGAATAAAGTAACCACACTGTTACCTTGGTTAGGTTGTGATCTGAGAGTACTCAAAGACAAAGTTCATTTTCCCAGTATATTGGTGAGAGGGTTTAGTGAGGTTTTTAGCTGCTTCTATTTTAAAGACCCTTTCCTAAATATGTTGCAATTACATTCCAATCAGCCTACCTTCTCTTTGTGCCTCCATCTCATTCACAAATTAAAACAACATTTTCTGGGGACTAGTTTACTCAAAATTGTAATTATTGCTTCATTGATTGCAAACCATGAACCACCCACTTCTCTTAAATACAGACAGCTGGGCCATCTGTTCCCTATGAATCATGTAAACAGAGAAGACTTGACAGAAAGATTTAAACACTTTCCAACCTGGTTCTGCCTTATTTCAAAAATGCAATCAACTGTCCAGAGACTTAACAGATGCAATGGTTAAGATGTGACCTGCCAACCTGATCCTCTCATGTAACATAGAAAGTTCTGGTTAGAAAATTAGGTCAAAGCATCCAACCTTGTCATATTTGTTCTTCCTGCTCATTTAATTAAATTTTTTAAAAAAATATGGAAAATACATACACAGGAAATAAAAATTTAAGCAGTACAGAATGGTACAAAATGACAAGTAAAATGCTGTCTTCCTGCCGCTTGCTCCCAGACAAATCCCTTTAGACATTTGAATTTTCTGTTTTTTTGTACTTTTGATTAACTAGAGCCTCTAGTTCTTGGTTTATCAATTTTAATCTGTACTGAGACTTCCCACTAAAAAAAAAAGATGATACATTTAGCTCCCTCATCCTCTCTCATGATGTGGCCAAGACCCTAACTCATTAATCCTACCTCTCTTTTTTCTCCCCTTGAAATGTCTATTATAGCTTTTAGTTTTTATATTAGTTGTATAAACTTCAAATAATACACTTAAGCCTTCATTTCTTAATCCATTCACTTGGTTTTTATTTTTTTTTAATATTTTCCTTTTTATAGTTTACATATTTTGCCTTGTGGAAGAAATCCTTCCCTGCTGCAAGATTACAAAAATATTCTCGTATACTTTATTCTAAAAGTTTTGTCTATTACACTTAAACCCCTAAACCATCTGGAATTGATCGCTGTATAGAGTGTGAAGTAGAGATCCAATTTCACTTTTTCCATATGGATAATCATTTGTTTCAGCAGTGTTTATTAAATAGTCCAAGCTTGCCCTACAGTTTTGCAATATTACTTCTGTTATATATCAAGTGCTATACAATACTTTCAATATAAAATCTGTCTCTGGAACCTGTATTCTCTCCTCTTGGTAAATTTATTCAATTAAATTGTATGCCTTAGGGTCACCACACCCTGTGAGCCTTGGTTTTCTCGTCCTTAAACTGGGGATAACAATATCTTGCCCTAACTACCTCAGAGAGTTAGTGGGAAGTCAAGTGAAATAACATATGCCAAGACACTTTGACAAATGGAAAGTGTTATTCCAGTTATGGAACCATAACATGCTGGCATCAAAGTGACTTTAGATATCACTTCGTTTAGTCCTTTATATTTACAGAAGAGGAAACTGGGGTTTCGAGCAGTTGAGTGATCTGCTCACGTAGAAGGCCTCATTATTATGCTCCTAGAGTGTGCTTCCTGAGGCCTCAGCCTAAAGTAAAGTACATTTTATCTGATCCCACAAAAAGATCGAGTCAAGGACTTAATCCTCTAGGTCTGTATGTTGGATACTGTTTATGTTTTCCCCTAAATGTGATGTAATTGCTGAAGTTTGATATATTACTTCCTGTGCCTAATGGCCAATTTCAAGGTTAAATGGTGCAAATGCAATTTTGCATAAGCCACCTCTGATTTAACAGCAGAGATTGATATACATCACAGCCACTTAACAAATGGCATCTATCCAGTTGGTGCCTGTCACACAGCTATTATGTGTTAAATATAAGGCACATTAGGTGATTTATATTGCTACTTTATGTAAAACGAGAACATCTATTTATGAAAACTGGCCCGTCTATGAATTGGCAAACACACCTGAACAAGAAGACAAAAGTTTGATTTAAACATTAAATAGCAATAAAGATAATTTAAAACTTTCATTTTCATTTAGTTAGAAAAAAATGTGTCTCAGTCAAAGACTGAATTTGGGCAGATAGTCCACAAACAGGGAATAACTATTAGCATAAAATAATGTGTGGTTATAAAAGCATTTTTTTTTTTACTGTGAAATATGTCATTTACAAAGAAAGATTAAGCATGCCTGTAGTTTAAAGATTAATAGTAAAAAATAAAGCAACCATTTCTATATCTATCACTCAGGTTAAAAAATAGTATATTATCAATACCTTAGAGGCCCTTGGTGTGTACCCTCTATAGCACCTCTAAACTCCCAGGGCTAACTACAACCCTGTATATTATGCTAATTATTCCCTCGCTTTTGTTTATAATTTTTGCTGCATATGTGTGATTTCCTAAAAGATGCATTGAATAATTTTGCCTTGTTTTGAAAATTACATAAAAAGGAATCATAATGTTTGTATTTTGGCATCTTCTCCCCTCATCTGCATTGGAACTTAATTGGCTGAGCCTTAGATACGTTTTTAACTTACACAAATTTAACTATGTGATACAAAATAGAAAGAAGAAGAAGAAAGGAAGAAATAACAAAAATAGTGAAAGAGAGAAAAATGATCATTTAAACAGCATTGGTGATTCTTTCCCCCATCCAGAGTTGTTAAATAAAATATAGGACACAAAGTTAGTTTTCAGATTTAAAAAATCATAAAAATTTAAAATATAATTATTACATTTTAATACTAAAAAATTATTAGTTGTTTATCCAATATTCAAGTTTAACTGGGCTTCCTGTTTCATTTTGTTTACTAAATTTGGCAGCCTATCCTATCCCATTCAATGTGCCTGCACCCAGAGTGAATGGAGGTATGAAAAAATGTGACTCTTGTTTTTTCAAGTATTTTCCAGTATCATGTGACAGTGTTATGTGTAAATCCAGTGCTCAAACATAGAAATAGTAAGGTGTTCCAATGCTGAAGGGAAAACTGACTTATTGGGAGATATGTTGCTCTCTAACATGGCACCTTCCTAAATTATTTTTGAAGGTAATTTTGATTATACACAATTGTATCAGGAGATGCATTCAATCATTAGTAACAGAGACCCAACCATAATATTTGAAAAATAAGAACTTATTCCCTCATATGAAGGAAATACAGGGATGATGTAATGGTTTCAAATGTTTGATCAGAGACTCAAGCTCCTATCTTTCTGCTTCACCATTCTTAGTGCTAACTGCCATCCTCAAAGTCACTTTATGGTCCATGATGGCTGCTAGAGCTCTAGTCATCAATTTTGCATTTCAAGCAGGAAATATGAGGGGTAGCGGGCGATAAGGGCATTCACCAGCATTCTCTTCAATTTTCAATAGCTTTCCTGCAAGTCCCTCCTAATAAGGTCCACTTAGATTCCATTAACCATTTCTAGGTCAGAAATATAGATTTTGATAAGCACATTACTATCCAGAAAAAAAAAAAAAAACCTCAGGGTCCGGTCCTGCCATTAATGAGGAAGAGAAAAGTAAATATTGGGTAGGCAATTAGTAGTCTCTGCCACAGTGATTTTTGCCTTATCAACTGAACTAAGAACCCAACCCCCAAGTAAGACAGGACTCCACTATTTACTATTTACAAGAAAAGTTGCCTAAATTCTCATTCATTGCTTTTTTGGATTATAAAGAATCAGTTCAATTATATTAGCATGTTAGAAAAACAGTGAATAAATCTGTCTATATATTTGGCATGTATTTTAGTCCAAACTACTACACTGCTATAAATAAGTAGCCCCTTCATTTAAATACTCCACAAGTAACATACTTTGAAATATTTAAGTACTAATTATTGGCACTAATAAATTCAGCCAATCTAAGAAACACTTTAGCTTTATTAACAAATCTTAACATTAAGTTTTATGCCAAGAAAAAATATTTAAAGGATCTTATACATAATCCGTGTACAGGGATAATTGTCGTATCTCCTAAACTGTTTGGAAGATGGTCAGAGGTATTATTTGAGCTGTGCTTCTTGTCTGTCTGACATAGAAGTGTGTTGGATACTCCACCTAGGCCCTTTAATTCATTAGTAAACTATCATATTCGTTTTGTGGGTTTCCAGAATCCTTATTTACCCTCAGGGACATCATTCGGTCCTTTACCTTCACCTGAAATGTGTAGAGGGATGCACTGTAAATAAAAGACAAATGCATTTATCATTTAAGCAGTTACAGAAAGAGTCAGGTAAGAAAAGAAATTGAAATAATGAGATAAAACTTAATTTTAGAGCTATTTGTATATTCAACTTACTAATGATTTCCTGTATAAGCAAGAGTTTATTCTATGGCAAAACTAGATACTCCATAAGATAACTGCTGGCTCCCTAATTCCCAACTTTTCCAAGTGTAAGAGCCAATTCTGGAAACAGAAGGATCACCAACTACTCCAGCATGTTCTCCCCCAGTAGCCTCCAAAGCAAAGTCCAGGGATAGAGTTGTGAGCATCACTGCAGTTCAGTACTTAACTCCTACTTCCCCACTCAGATTCACCAGCCTGCACAGGTGGCTGCACATACTATATACTCTAACTGCATGGCTATATCTCACTATTGTCAAAGGGAAAAAAATGGCATTTGCTTCCACATATTTGTACCTTTGATTATGAGATTCCCTCAGCCTGGAATATTCTTCCTGCATCTTCTTTACCAAACTGGACTCATTTTCCAAGGCCCACATGAATAGCTAACCTCTTCTGTGAAGCCATCCCTAATTTCTTCAGGCAGAACTAACTTAACCTTCCTCTATATTTTCACACCACTTTGCTTAGCACTGATAACTCTGTCTAGCATGCATTTCATTCTGTTTTGTATGAAGAATGTTTATATAATTGTCTCTTCCACTATATTGTGAACAATTTGTGGTCTGCGGGCAGATGTTAGTTCATCTTTGTTCAAGACATAGAATCTCCCAGCCCTTGTGGCTCTTTGTTCAAAGTGGTCCTCATCCCATTATATTATTTGGGGAAAAGGTAAACAGTCATTCTTTTTTCTTATTCACCACAGATAAAACATGCATTGATTGAGTCAAAAAGTCCTCCAAAGACTTAATACACTATGAGCCAGTATTATATTTAACAAAAGAGTAGGCCAGGCCCAGTGGTTCGTGCCTGTAATCCCAGAACTTTGGGAGGCAGAGGTGGGCGGATCACTTGAGGTCAGGAATTGGAGACCAGTCTGGCCAACATGGCGAAATCCCGTCTCTATTACAAATACAAAAATTAGTCAGGAGTGGTGGTGCATGCTTGTAGTCCCAGCTACTCGGGAGGCTGAGGCAGGAGAATCACTTGAAACTTGGAGGCGGAGATTGCAGTGAGCCAATATCATGCCACTGCACTACAGCCTGGGGTAAAAGAGCGAGACCCTGTTTCAAAAAAAAAAAAAGGCTATCTGCTTCATCCAATGGAATGTTTGTATTGCAAGCGCGGAAAGCCCTCCTTAAGATATACCTCTAAAATCTAACCTAAAAAGAGTATTATGGAAAGTCTCCAGTGTACTCCTTAGAAAACATTAGCCAACCACCACTAAAATCTATGCTTATGTCTATTACCTATTCCTCAAAATCTGTTCTTGCTATCTTCATGGAAAAGAAGGGATTTTAGAAAATGTGTGGAGCACAGCTTTTCCCATCTTATCAGCCAGCTTCATAATCAACTGATGTCTGGGCTCTAACCTAGAGGTGAAGTTAGATAAGTAGCCACATATTTCCAACACACAGTTGTTGGGAGGAACACCTTGTTGATCTGGCTCTTATTTCAGTCTGGTAGGGCTCAAGGGAAGAGCAACCTACCCAGTCATCAACTGGATTTCCTTCTTTCATTATTTCAGACACATCCTTGCAAACAACGAACTTCTAAAATAAGCACTTTGAATCAGTTTAGTCTAATATCTGGGCCCAGTTGGGACTCTGGGAACAAAAGTTCTAAAATGAATATCAAGGTATTCACCACTACAGTCCTTTTGGCTGAATAGCAGAAGAGATTGTATGGGGAGATGCAATAATAAGAAAACTGTCTAGCAATCTCTGCTTTTTCTTCAGCCAGGCTACCAGACAAGCCTCTGAATCCCCAAAGTGATTTGTACTCAGTGACACTGTGTTCTGAAAATAACAACTCTTTTAATGTGGTGAAGTAAAAAGATTGGGGTGTTTGAAATGTGATAAATCTGAGCTTAAATCTTGGCTTTATCATTTATGGAAGCTCACTATGTGAAGTTGGTACAAATTACTTAAGATTCTTGAAGTACTTATCTATTTCTTAAACTGTAAAATGGAGTTGTCTACCACATTGGATTATTGTAATGCAACACTGAAATGATGAAGAGCTCAGCACACAGGAAGCATGCATTTAATAATATCTGTAATCCATGATTATCAGTTGTCAGCAAAGGCTGGTGGGTAACAAAGAGTCTTGTCCCTTGAGTATTTGGTATGTACTTGATAGTTTTGGATTTTTGCATGAACTAATAGTTCACGTTTTTATCTAACAACTATGGAATACTAAACAGTGCCTATGAGGTTAAATTCCAAGTGGTGTAATTTCCTTCTAAAAGCTTCACAGTCTTCATTCATCCTCAATCTAAAATCTGAAATCCCTTTAGTTCCAGCTTACAGATCAGCTAAATTGAAAGTCTCAGTGACAATTAAACTTTTATGGAGCATTAAAGAAGAATCTGGAAACAGGTTTTGTTATAAACAAAAGGAGAAAATAAACAATGATGAAGATATTGGGCCATAGAAAAAGGCTAACACCAAAGAGTAGAGATGAGTGAAGTCAGAAAAAGAAAAGCCCTAAATATAAGCTTGGCCTACATCAAGACTCTTAGGTAATAATAATTATTGTTATTAAATAATATGTGCCCTGCACTGTTCTAAGCCTTTACATGGATTCTTTCATGAAATAACCCTCTTAGGTTATTATAATTACTATTCCAGTTTTGTAAATGAAAATACTGAGGCACAAAGAGGTAAAATAATTTTCCAAGGTCATTTATTGGCAGAATCAGGATTTGGATACAGGCTGGCTGAATCCTGATCCTGTGATTTCAAGCTTCACCTATGTTGATGGAAAAAGGTACAAGACATAGTTCTAAGCACTTCTCATTAATTATCTCATGATTCTTCAACAATCCTTAGGAGCCAATACCATTATTAACTCTATTTGACAGATTAAGAAACTAATTATCAAGGGGGGGCGGGGGAAGGGAAATAACTGGATGTGGTGGCCCATGCCTGTAATCGCAGTGTTTTGGGAAGCTGAGGAGGCAGGATCACTTGAACCCGGGAGTTCAAGACCAGCCTAGGCAATGTATTGAGACCTTGTCAAAAAAAAAAAAAAAAGAAAAGAAAAGAAAGAAAGAAGGAAGGAAGGAAAAGAAGGAAGGAAGGAAAGAAAGAAAGAAAGAAAGAAAGAAAGAAAGAAAGAAAGAAAGAAAAGAAAGAAAGAGAGAAAGAAAGAAAGAAAAAAGAAAGCAAGCAAATCAGTGACACAGCCAAGATTCAGAACCGTGCATTTTGGTTCTGTGGCCTGCACTCCCATCTGATACTGCATCTCCAGACACAATGATACAGGTTGAGTATTACTTATCTGAAACGGGTGGGAGCAGAAATGTATCTGATTTTGGATTTTATTGTATTTGGAATATTCACATATATATAATGAGATATCCTGAGGATGGGAACCAAGTATAAGCATGAAATTCATTTAGGTTTCATATATACCTTATGCACATAACCTATAGGTAATTTTATGCAGTATTTTAAATAATTTTGTGCATGAAATAAAGTTTTAAATATGCACGTGTAGAATTTTCCACTTGTGGCGTCATGTTGGCAATCCAAAAGTTTTGGATTCTGGAGCATTTCAGATTTTGGATTTTCAGATCAGGGATGCTCAACCTGTGTTAAGCACATCTAACAGATGAGAAACTGGTGTTCAGTGGCTGAGGTGCCACAGTCACTCAGCAGAAATAGGTCCTAAATTCAGAGTCCCTAAAGTTTTATTTTTACTAGGCTACCTGAACCCTTACCATAGAGACTGTCCTGTGGTTTGGGACTTTAGTTTTCAAGGCCTTTTGTAGTTTTGCCTCGTTGTCAAATAGGTAACTCAAAGGCACTTTTTTAGTCTTTGGTTATTACACAACAGTTTGGTGAATTATTTGCTGTTCTTTTCTGGTATTCCAAAGCTAACAATTTCTAAAGAGTTAATCTAAGAAGATTATAAGAAATAAATAGCCCTGGACTGTTTGTCTCTAACCCTTACCCTCTCCCTCTTCAGGACTTACAGGAAATATATTGGCAATAATCAAAGGAAACTCAGTAATTCAGCCAGCATTACCTAACAAATCTCCTTGAAACTATTTTAAAAGCGACGGATGAGTACAAGGTCCTGGAAAGCACATGTTCTTTCTTCCTTAATTGCTGCCTAACTAAAAGCAAACAATATTGAGAATCTTTCTTTTACTTTTTTTTTTTTTTTTTTTTTTGAGTTGGGGTCTTGCTCTGTCTCCCAGGCTGTAGTGCAGTGACATGATCATGACTCACTGCAGCCTTGAACTCCTGGACTCAACGGGTCTTCCCACCTCAGCCCCCATGTAGCTGGAACTACAGACATGTGCCACCAAGCCCAGCTAACTTACTTTATTTTATTTTTGTAGAGATAGGGTCTTGCTATTTTGTCCAGGCTGGTCTCAAACTCCTGGCCTCAAGCCATTCTCCTGCCTCAACCTCCCAAAGTTTTGGGATTACAAACATGAGCCATGGCACTCAGCCACTATTGAGAATCTTATCTCTGAAATGCACTACCTCAGATGGCAGAAGAAGCTGTACGTATACCTATTAAATAGGCCTATTGAAACCTTGTTTGTTCAATATTAATTAAGTGATGCTAATATAACCCAACCTCTGTGAACAAGCCAAGAAGATATCTGTAGATACTGGGACAAGTATTTCCTATTTGTATAACCCTTATAATTTAAGTAGTTCATGTTACTTTTATAAACACTGGAACTTAGCCTTCTAACACACCCAAGTTATAAGAAAGGGGCAAATCTTTAGTCCTTCCTATTTGAATTTTAAAAATTGAGGCACAATCATATTAAACAAGACAGGTTTCCAAATTTTCAACTCACTGCTGTGTCCTTAAACTACATAGAGGGTCTACATAGCAGGACTGATTCTAGGTAAAAATACAAAGGTGAAATTTGCCTTTGGGCCCTTCTGCATTTTTCTTTACCCATTCAGCAATCTTCATGCCCTTTCTGTGATTTTCTCCCCCTCTGCTCAAATGGCGCAATGCTAAAATACTTTACTTATGGCTTCTAATATGGACCAGATCTATACTTTGTGACTTCCTCTCCACATCTCCCACTCTAGAAATTACCTGAGTTGCATTGCAATAGGACTTCCTACAAAAAGTGTCATGTAGGAAAGCAATCAGGTGACCTGACAATCCCACTTCTGGGAATGGATGTGACAGATATAAATTACCAGGCAGTAAAAATAGATGTAGGAAGATGTAAGAGTAGAGTGACCAGCTGTCCCAGTTTTCCCAAGACTGAAGAGTTTCCTCGGAATGGGACTTTCAGTGCTTAAACCAGTAAAGTCTCAGATGACCTGAAACAAGTTGGCAACCCAAGGAGTATTGTTTACAGTAAGCAAAAAACAGAAAAAAACAAACTAACTAACTAAATGTTCACCAATAGGGTAATACTTGAGTAAATTATGACGCATCATTTTATAGAATACTATCCAACTACTTAAAAAATGAAGTAAATATATATTGAATAGAAAAGATGACTACAGGAATTATCAAATGAAAAAGCCAATTATATAATAATATGTCTAGTATGATACAATTTTGGTGAAAACATTTTAAAAAGACAATTAAGTTAGAAAAGTAACATGATCAGTTTTGCACAGTAGACCCAATCCTAAAAATGAAAAAATAACTTGGCATTTTAAAAATCCATTTTTGTAGTGGATAACACAGGGATGACTCATATATTCTGAGAGGTCATTAGGGCAATAATTAATAGCTCTATTACCTCAGGCCTAGGAATTTTGAAAAATTTATCCCAAATACATGAAAGAATAGAGAAATCTGGAATAACTAAGAATTATAGTGTCATATAATCTCACCAGAAAACATGTGAGCATTCAAAGACGAATGAAAAAAATAGAATGAAAACAAACAGGCATGATTTTCCATTTCTTGTAAAGTAGCCTAAAAAAAAGCCAAATACAATTTCCAGTGATGGAAGTTTTAAATAAATAACAACGTAGAGTTGTTTGGATTTGATGATGGCGTGGATCTTTGATATAAACAAGTTCACTGTATGTTATATATGGAAATAAGTAAAAGTGATTAGAAAACTTCAGTGAGGGGAATACAGTCCGTGCAGAAACTGTTTTGTGAAGGAAATATGTCATAGACATATTCAAGACTTTGGGGAGTTGTCAATGTCTCAGGACATATCTCCCTTGAATGTTAAAGATCGTCAGTATACAAAAAGAAAAAAGGGTAGAAATTACACCAAAAGAGTAATGATAGTTCTTGCTGATTAATGGGAATACAAGCTATTTTGGTTATTCCTTAGTAATCTTTTTTGTTTTTTCCAAATTTATCTAGAAATGAAATATTGTCTTTTTTTATTATTATTATACTTTAAGTTTTAGGGTACATGTGCACAATGTGCAGGTTTGTTACATATGTATACATGTGCCATGTTGGTGTGCTGCACCCATTAACTCGTCATTTTAATCAGAAACAAAAAGCATTGAGTCAGCTCCTATCCATCACTGGAGGGAGCATGAGGAAAAGGATTGTTCCAATACAGTGTAAATTACTGACCCCTTTTTGGAAGGCAATTGGTTGTATCAGTAAAATTTTTAAACTTGAATATCTTCAACCCAATAATTCTACTTTTCTGTGCAGACATCTATATGTACAAGGACAAACATTGCAACTTTATTATAACAGCATTTTATTTTACTATTGATGAGCAACCTAGTGTTCATCAATAGGATATTTATTAAATAAATTAAGGTACATACTTGCTAAGGAATGAATGGAAGACATTTTTAAAAACAAGATAAATATGTATGTTATGACATAGAAAGCTGTCCGTATAATGTGGTTGAATGAAAAAAATGTAGAACAATGTGTGTGTAATCCTATTTTTATATCTACACAAATACACTTGTATGTTCATAGAAAAAATCTAGAGACTAAACTGTTAACAGTGGTTACTTCTGTAGAGGTGAGGGGAAAGAGTGGAGAGTTCTCTTTATATATCTACATGTTGCTTCAGGGTTTTTTTTTAAATCATAAGCGTGTATTATCTTGTTAAAAAGCCTTTTCACCCAAAGTAAGCATCTGACAGAATGGATAAATTGTACTATATCTGTACAATAGCATAGTTAGGCATTAAAACAGATGAATTATAACCTTACATGTCAACATGGATGAACCACAAACATAATGTTGAGAAGAGTTTCAGAAAAATATACGCAGTGTGGATCCATGTATGTAAAGATCCAAAACATGCATAAACCCTAAACAACATTGTTTAGAGATACACATATGAAAAAGAGGAAGGGAATGACAAACATAAAATTTAGAGTAGTAGTTACTTCTGGAGACGAGGAAGGGGCACCCAGATGCTTCAAGGATTTGCGTTAATTCTATTTTTTTAGGCTGGGTAGTTGGGTAAACGAGTATTCATTTCATTATTATTCTTTAAACAATATTCATTATGTTGCATATGCTCTCATATATACAATAGATTTCATACATGAAAATTACATTATAGATTTCATAACTAAAAATTTAAACAAAAGAAAAACATTTATGTTATCCTGAAAACAATCATTACACACACACACACACACACACACACACACACACACAAAATCAGACAAACTGATCATATTAACATGTTAGAAGCTGATTGGAGCTATAAAATCTGACCTGGGAGCAGGTACAATTTAGCTGAGGCTCTATAGAGATGCAAAATCCTACCACCAATGAATGAATGAATGAATGAATGAATAACATTTTAGATTTCAGGCAGTTAGAAACAAGTCAGGAATATTTCAATGTGGATTGGGGACAAGGGGTATTCTTGGTGTTTCCACATTACATTACAACATATGGGGAGCAAACCCCTTCTCTCAAATGGTTTATGGAGTCAATGACTTTCTAAATCTTCAGATTTAGTACCAGGAAACCACTCGAAAGTGATGCTTGGACTCCCTCGTATCTATAAAAGGTTTCTCGAATGACCAGTAAAGTCTAATAACTTGGCTAAAGTTTTCACTGAATTGAGCCCAAATATTTGAATTGATAACCTCCTATGAAGACATGGTTTTTGACATGTGCATTCTTCCATGGAACATTCTACTCTGAGTTCCTATTAATTAAATTTAACCTAAACAACACCAAATATCCCACCACCTTTTTCCCCCCACTACCAAAGAAGAGAAAATAGAAAGGAAAAAAGATTTTAATTTGCTCAGACATCTTGGTTTTGTTGAAATGATTTTTAAAAATCTTTGTCCCTTAATTGATACTTCCCCTTAGTAATTAAAGTATGGCAATAAATAAGGATGAAGCCTTTTACATTACTTGACAATGAAGGGGTCAGGCTCTCAGTCTCATATTCATCAGCCTGAGATGGGAAGCAGCAGCACGATGGGGGAAACCCATCTGTCTTTATTAAGACTTGGCACCAAGGGAGCACAGAAAAGAGAAGAGCTCATTTAGTAAATGGCAGTTCCCATTCTGCAAAGCGACAGAAAATTTACTGCACTGTCAGCAAGAAAAAAATAATCCACTCAGAGAAAGTTGTTATATTAGGAAGATTTAAAGAGAAAGACCTTTTCTGTGATATTAGAGAGGATAAAAGTTTCTACCTAATAATACATAACTAAGTAGAAAAAATTCTTCTCCAGGCCAACATTGCTCATGTTGCCTTTCCTTCCTCTAAAGCTCCTTCCTCTAGTGACCTATTCCTATCTTTTCCATCATTTTAGGCCAAAAACAAGCCCTAGCTCTACCCGAAGCCTTCCCTAATTTCAATCCAAACTAATTTCATTTTCTCGCTATCATATTTTCTACTGGGCATAATTTAGCATTCTAACACTTCAGCCTTTTACCATGTATTTTAGTTCTCTAATTGTTTCTTGTATTAGTTTGCTTTGCCAAACTAGATTTTTTTTTAAAGTATTTTGTGGGCAGAGACTGTGTCTTCAACAGCCTTGGAGCTCCCTTTAGCACCTGGCGGGGTTCTTGGCACATAACAAGTGTTCAACAAGTGCTTATTCCTTGATTTCTTCTGATCTAAATTCCATTATCCACGGTAACCATCTTCATTGGACAAAAACCTGAAAAAACCAAATAGATCAATTTCTTAAACAGTTTCAAATTATTTATTGAAGTAATACACACACAGTATCAAAACATAATAAAATACAGGAGGACTTATGATGGAAAACAACACTTCTGCTCCATCATGCCACAGCGCATATGTTTGCTCTCCAGGGGCAACACTTTTAACTTGTTTAAAACTGTTTCTTCTTACAGTTACTGCCTCTGCATAAAATGCCTAGACCACTGGGTCTTACTGAAATCATTTCTTCTCCCTTCTTCCATTCATCTAATATAATTATATAGTTATGTTGACTCCTCTATCCGTTATTTTAAATTTTAATTTCTTGGATGTAGAATGTTTATTACATGTTCCTTCAGCTCTCTACTCTTCCTTTTACCTCCCAACTTTCTTCATTTGTACTTTTCTATTGCATTATTTCTATAACTACAGTTAGCTTAAAAGTTAAAATTAGTCACCAGTGTTTACATTTTTGTGACTATGTCAATAGTGTTCACTTCAGGGACAATAATTAAATTATATTTTCTTCTTTGTACAGGTTTTAAATTTTTCCTGGACTTTCTAATAGCTTTTCCCCCCACCATACACTATTTTCCTGTGTCATATCCTCAGTTTGTTGGTTTATTTTCAAAGTCTTCGTCATAACAGGTGAAGCCCCGTTTTTTCCTGGAAATTCACTCCCCAAGGCCTCCAACCTCAGGCTCCACTGTAGGCCAGTTGCTCTTTAGACTTACTCTAAAGCTACCATCCTGGGACGTCACTGCTTCCCGGGGTTTGATCTGCTCTTTTCAAGAATTCATGTCTTCCTCTTTCTTGGTTTATTTCCTCTTTTTCACTGGACTAAATCCTCAACTTCCTTTAAAAGTATTTGTTGCAGAGTAATTTCAGGAGTCATCTCATATCTGAAAATGCTTTGATTTTATTCTCATACTTGACTGATAGTTTAACTGATTTTAGAATGTCGTGCTGAAGAAAGTCATTTTCCTTCAGAACTGTGAAGGTATTGCTCCAATGTTGTCTCCTGTGAGACTGATGATGAGAAATCTGATGTCAATATCATTTTCATCTCTTTGTAGTTTACTTGCTTTTCTCTCTGGAAGCCTTAGGATATCTCTATACTTTGTATTCTGAAATTTCACATGAACGTACTTTGGAAAATGATCTTGTATTGTTTCTTTGATAATTCCCTCTCCTTTGTTCTCTCTCTCTCTTAAATTTCTATTAGTCAAATGTTAGATCTCCAGGATTACCTTCTATCTTATCTTCCTCTCTTAGTCTTTTTGTTCTACTTTTTTTTTGATATTTCCTCAAGTCTGTCTTCCAACTCTTCCTTTGAATTTGATCTCTGCAATCATATTTTTATTTCCAAGAGGTCCTTCTTGTCATCTTAATATTTATTTTCAAATATCCTATTTATGTTATATGAATGCAATGTTTTATTGAACCTAAGTATACTAATTCTAGAATTTTTTCTCTCTTTTTTTCTCTCTTATCTGTCTTTTCTTTTTTTTCTGTTTGTTTACCATTCTGTTTCATGTTGAAAGTGTTCCTCAAATATTTGCTAATCATTGATATTTTGTTTACATAGAAGAATGGTGCAATAAAAAGTGATTGGAAGCTTCATATACATAAGTAGGGAGTTGGCCATTTTGTTCAAGGGTTGCCTAAATGCAGAAATACAGATGATTTTTCTCTTGGATCTCTCAATTACTTTCAAGAATAACACTCTAATTTTTTGGCGCTCATGGAGGTTATAGCCGGATACAGGGCATTCTGTACACCAGATTGAGGAGGACAATGGGAGGATTAGCTGTGTAAAAATGGCTTCACCCTCCCCTTTCTGCCTTATATCTCACCTGGTTTCTTTGTCAACCCTGGCATTTATGCAGGGAAGGCTGACTTTCTCTCATTGTATCAACCCACTTAAAGTATTCTAAACTGTGGCATCTCCTATTCTGTTTCATCAATTACCACTCCTTCATCTACTTTTTAGCTTTCATCCAACCTTCATCCATCAATGGTCCCTTTCCCATTTTCTTCATTGTTGTGAGTTTATATCTTTTGTGTTCCTTTGCTATCTTTGGATGTAGAGGCAACACATGCATATAATCTGTATTCCATCATTAACTCATTGAAATACATAAACTTATTTCGATTACAGCTTAAGCTCCCACTTTGCTATTTTTTCTATTTCTTCTGAGAGTAGAGCACTAAATAACATCATACTCACTGCTGTGATAGCATCAAACTGATTTGGCAATAAAAACCCATTTTACAGTGTAACACACTGAAACATTAGAACAATAAACTTGTATTTATTATTTTTTTTTTTAAAGAGTTTCGCTCTGTCGCCCAGTCTGAAGTGCAGTGGCACAATCTCAGCTCACTGCAACCTCCACCTCCTGGGTTCAAGTGATTCTTCTGCCTCAGCCTACAGTAGCTGGGACTACAGGCATGCATCAGCACACCCAGCTAATTTTTGTGTTTTCAGTAGAGGCAAGGTTTCACAGTGTTGACCAGGCTGGTCTTGAACTCCTGACCTCAGATGCTCCGCCCGCCTCAGCCTCCCAAAGTGCTGGAATTACAGGCATGAGTCACCATGCCTGGCTTGTATATATTTCTTAAGCAGAATTTCTGTGCATAGTCCAAGAATGTCTGGTATGTTATTTAGTACAGTCAGTTCATTAGATACCTATTTGTTCCCTCAAGGTAGTGGTTCTTGAGATTCTTAAGCTGGGGAGCTTGTTAAAAATATATATTCTCAGGCCTCAGCTCTGCAGAAGGTCTGGGAGAGGGCCAATACTCTGTATTTTGTAAGAGCCCCTTGAGTGAAAAGCACAACTATGGTTGAGAACCACTGACCACTGGAAGTCCAGCAACAGCGAGTTGGGCTATTCTCATTCCCTCTTTCTCCTCATTTCAATCCCTATTCTTGCTGACTCCAAAAGTACATGGCAATCTTTAATGGAAGAATTGTTCAGAGTAGTTGCTGCATGGCTAATCCAGCTTTTAAAACCATACTACCTCAATAAAAATCCACCAAGCAACGTAGAAAAAATTGACAGGTTCATCTGTGCTGAGTGAACTCACTTGCCCAAGGTCCCAAGGTCATCAATGTGAATGATGAAGATGGGAACAGTATTTGGATCAGTCACAGTATATAGTCGAAGCCAGATATTGCCATTCCTTATAAATGTCTAAATCTATAATGAGAAGGTAAGAAATTACATTATAGCAGTGCCAGAGCTTAGCTACCGGGGGGGAAAAAAAAAAACCTCTTCTGCAAGGATGAAACAAGAAAATTACTTGAATTTGAACAATGTGTGCTAGGTTTTATTGGGGCAGGGGGTTATTTTTAAAAAGGAAAATTAGAGTTCTAATTTAGACAACCCAACATTATTGATTCACTGTCTTATTTAAAAATAAGGTCTGCAAGACCTTTTAGAACGTTGTCATTTTTACCCCCAGGGAAATCAGAAGTGAGCCAAGCAGAGCTGCTGATTTGTAGGTACTAGAAGTAGACCTTAGACATAGCTTCAATACTAGGGCAGGAATATGATAACAGTGGCTAACAGGACAGGTTTGGAGTCAGACATACCTGGGTTAAGAGGTTAGGCTCCATCACTTACTAGTTGTGTGACCTTGAGAAAACTATTTAACCTCTCTAAGGTTCAGTTTTCCCCTTTTGTAGTTTCTTAAGTAAACCAAGCTCTCTCAAGCTTTGGTGCCTCTGTACAGGCAGCTTACCACTCACCTCCTTTAACTCTGATTAATTCTTACTCATCCTTCAGGTTTCAAATCAACACTGCCTCTTCCTGCAAACCCTGATTTCCCCGTCAGAATTAGCAAATGCTCTTCTGTGTCTCCTCCCCCAAGTGCCCTAAACACATCTTCAGTCATAATAAATGTATGGTAATTGGTGGTTTATAAAAATTTGTTACTTCCATCATTTAGGAGCCAGAAAATTAGAGTGCACAGGCCAAATCTGACCCATGGCCTCTTTTAGTACAGCCTTCAAAATAAGAATGGTTTTTGCATTTTTAAAAGGTTAGTTACCAAAAGAAGTAGAATATGCAATTGAGATTGTACGTGTCCCTTAAAGCCTAAAATATTTATTATCTGGCTCTTTAGAGAAGAATTTGCTGACCCCTGCCATATATCATAAGTAATTTGAGGGCAAGAACTATGTTTTATTTCACTGTATGTCCTATTCCTAGCACAATGTCTGACGCATGAAAGGAATCACATGCTTGTTGAAGGGATGAATTAGTCAGTACAACCAGTATTTTCTACAGTATTATTTATTGTAGAATCAAAACACAACTTTATTTTGTCTCCCCATGTTCCAATAAAATGTACCCCATTGAGGTAACCTTTTCCTGACCATAGATGGAAGTTTGGATACAGCACATGATTTTCTGCTCGCTTCTTCAAAAATAGACAGTCCTTAGGTCACTCTAAGTCACAAAACACAACCTTGATTTAGTAATTAGAATGTATTCAGTCCAAGATATTACTCAACTTTCTCCATCTTCACTTAATGGTGAGGCTTTGTTTCCCACTAAGCCCATGCTAAGCCCTGTAGTGGTGGCTAAATGCCTTTGGAAAAGGAGGAGTGATAGGTTTTCTTCTTTCTCTCTCCACTTGCCAGTTTCTATTTGGATCCTCACCAGGGTGGAAATAGGAGTAGGGAAGAGAGGTAAGGGATTGGTCATTTCTTCCTTGGTGGAATGGCTTCCCACTCTCTGGGTCTTTGGCTCTTCTGTGGGTTCTTCAAAGGCCTCTGTCACTGAAGACCCCTCTACTGTAACTTGGGAGACCTGGGTTGATGCATTTTTATTTAGGTTGGTACTTAACAGCTCCTTCCTCAGCCTTTGGGAATCCAGCAGTTATCTTCAGCTTCCTGTTGATGGGGTCCTTTCTCCCCTCCAGATGGCCGCATTGAACAGGGTTCAGGATGACCTTACCCTGGCTCTCTTTCTTGCATGATCCCCATTTGGTTTCTAGGAAAAAATCAAACATCCCCTGCCCTAACAAACTCTGGGAATGAAGGCCAATCCCAACACAGTCAATCCTGTTCTCCTGCCAAGGGCCACATTAGCTTTCTCAGAATGGAGTACAGTTCCAAATCGCTCCCCTTCTACTGCAGGGAATAAATGTCAAGTTCTATGAGTGATCCAGTGAAGTACCCACTAGGCTTCTACTCCTGTGGAAGGTGGAGTGGAGTCTTGGCCTGGCAACAGCTCTGGGCAAAGAAACATTTTCACAAATTTCCCTTCCCACTCCCTTTCACAATCTGACTCCCTTTTATTTCTTGGAGCCTCTTCTGGAGTATTTCCATTGTAAATTTTGTATATGATGACCTGGCTTTGGAATTCCCAACTATTGTGGGTCATTAATTATGTCTTCCTGGAAACTCGAATTTAATATTATGTTAAATAAGGCTTATTTTTTCTAATTATGTAAGAAAAGGTCAATTATCCATGGTGAAACCTCTGGTTAGATTCACGTAGCCTCATTGTCTATTGATATCTACCAATTTGAAGCAACAGCATTAAGATTTGTTGAGCATCTGTAGCGTATGCTTTAGAGATATTTTCTCATCTAACCCCCCTTTTATAATTTTCCCTCTTTTATAGGTGAAAACTGAGTCTCAGAGAAATTAATTGACCTTCTTAAGGTAATCCAGAAAATATAGATCAAAGCTAAGGTGAAAACCCAGGTCAATATGATTTCAAAGTCCCTGATCTTTCTGCTATACCATGATCTTTGAACTTTTTCATCCAAAAATCCCGAATGGCAGAGAAGAGTGAACACGTATCCCTGGGGAAGTATGGGTGGCCCAAAGAGGCCCTACCACAAGTGTAAAATTTCTCTGAAATCTCATGCTTGATCATAAAAATGCATAAATTTGCATTCTATTCTGTGTGTTTATTAACATATAAACTATGTTTAAAATTATCACTTAAACTATCTACGTTCTCCTTGTCCAAATATTCAAGTAAATTCAATCATCTAGGAAAATACACTATGTTTATCCTGTACTTTCTTGAGCATACTACTGTAGTTTGAGAAACACCAGCATATTCCACAGTTTGAGAAAGAAGGTACTAGAATATGCTGGTAAGGCAAGGATTTCAAGGACAGCCTCAATTGATTTTAACCACTGGAATGAGGGAAATGGAAAGACATAGTATGCAAGAATTGTTAAGGAGAATTTGGGAATAAAGTGAAAATCACTGCAGTAATTTCTTAAAGATTGGCATGACACTATAATTAATACTATTGTGATTATTGATACCATAATAAAAATTGTTTATGATCATGTGTTGTTGGACGAGCAATGCACTAATGATGGTATAATATTGGAGAAGTAACATTGGGACATTCAGCTGTTCTTAACCTGGAGGCCATGGAGCACAGAAATTTTATCCCTATTTCTGAGGAAGGGGAAGGTCTGTAGCTTTCCTTAGACTCTCAAAGGAATCCAAGATCCACAAAGATTAAGAAACACTGCTACAGAGAAAACAGCAGAGATTTTGGGATCACATGGCCTTGTTCTCCAGTGCTGGCTCTAGGCTTACTAAACTACATGATATACTTTCTCTCTAAGTCTCAGGTTCCCCATTTGTAAAATGAGGATCATAATACCCAAATCACAGGGCTGTTGTGAGGATTAAATTAAGTTCTTTATGTTAAATGTTTGATATAGAGTAGGCACTCAAGAAACGTTAATCTCCTTCCTCCTGCCACAATATGTAAAAGATGATAAGGGCCTTTGACTACAAATGGATGAATAACTTATAGTGGAATATATACCCTGGCTAGATATGACTACTTAGAAAATGTTCTACTTTAATCTTAGAACCCCAACCAGAAACTCAGGCTGATGTTACATTTCCACAAAATATTTAAATCAAATGTATTAAGTTGGTGCCTAAAAAATCTTTTTCAAACCTAGAAATATACACATGCAAACATTCTGTTTGTAAAGATGGAATTATTTAAGCACTATCACATCCTGGAATGTTTGGTTTCAATTCTAAGCATATATTACTGTAAGACCCAGGATGAAAAACCTCTTGAATTTAGCTAGAGATTTGATCCTCTTAAATGACATACGAAGCAGCTTTTATAAAGATAGGGAGCCTCAGCTAGTCTTACAGATTCATGAGGAAGCCTCTAAGGGGTTAAAGTAGAAAGCTTATACAAACTTTGCTTCTCAGCCTCTCTTATCTCCTCCCTCTCCACACCGCTGAGACAGAGCAGAGCTGAATCACTACCTTTCCCACATACTCTAAACTGTTGCCTGCGAAAGAGGAACTGGGGACTTAGACTAATTCAGGCTGCTTTCATTCAAATGTTCCAGAGGGCACACACACATCCAAACAGACTTCTCTTTGCTTTTCAGAGCTTATAAGGAGCAGGCATCTGAAGCTGCACTCTGAAGCTGTAAGTGGTAACTGACATTTTAAGTAACATTTTAAGTAATAGAAGGTGTTTTTCTGTTTTTCTGCAAAGGGATTACTCTTTAGGAAGATGAAAGAGAAACCATACTTTGCATGAACATAGTCCTGCTTCTTTGGCAAAACAAGGCTTTCATTCTATGTTCCAGCTATTCCAGAGATGTTCCTGAACAAGTTACCTGTTGGTGAAAGCTTCAAAAGGGATACTTAAGTGACCAATCCTATTCATACTGTGGGCCAGGAGAGGTAAGAAATATTTGGAAATATTACGATGTTATTCCCGGTGAAGTGAGAGGCATTATTTTATTTATCGGCAGGTGTGACAAATAGGCACCATCTGCTGCAGAAGATACAGCAACTCCTACTTGAGCGAGCTTATTACTTAATGGCTCCAGCCACTGAAGAAGCATTTGCTGCTGGAATCGTTTTTTCACAGGGTGATGTGGAACTAGACACACTTCTCTCTCTGTTTTTTCTCCTCAGCTAGGAAGATAAATATAAATAGAATGTATTAACTCTTAAAAGCTGATATCAGTTGATAGTTTTGAATTTCTTTTCTGAATTGTTCCACTGAAGGTTTTCCTTAACTACTTGGTGAGATTTCAGCTCTGGAATTATATAGGCAGGTGTCATGCAGAAAAATGTAAAATTACCAGTGGGTTGTTCCCAGAACCTTATCATGTTAAAGAAAATAAAAGTAACTACTAGGAGCACCCTGAGAACCAAACAGAGATCAGGGTACACTTATTTTATATCTCCAGCACCTAAAAAAGTGTCTGGAACTTGATTGGCACTCAATAAATGTTTGCCAAAGAAATGTTAATCTGATTTTGGAGGCCTGTGCAGAACTTGGTTGCTCTTGCTACAAATAAGTTTCACTCAAAGAATCCCTCTCGGGCTTGATTGATGCAGAAAGTTATTCCCTTATCATTCTGGGGAGCAAAATTCATGATCTAGGAGTGTATGTTATTTTGCTCCTATGAGGTTATATACACTATGCTGATGTCAAAAATTAGTGAGAACTTGACATTTCAATGTTTATACTAAAAACACAAGACTTTTTTTGTTACTAAGATTTTATTTACCAAATTAATGACAAAATATGCAATTAGAAAACCAAAGGTGCATATTCATGTCACTTGTGAGTATTTTGGTTTACATTAGAAGTGAAGTAAACCAGATGTACAAGTTAATATTGGACATTGACCAGTTATTAAATTAAACACTTTCTCTTTTCCCTTTCCCCCAAACTTCTCTTCCTCTTTTTTTGCTCCATTCTTTCTCAATATTACCTCCTTCCCTTCCTTCTCCCCCTCATAATCACTCATTTCCTGCCCCATCTTGTCTCCATCCCACATCCCTCATAGTCTTTACTCATTTCTCACATTTCTTTCTTTTCCTCCTCTCTCCCTTCCCTCTTCCTCTATCTTCCTTTCTTTCTTTCCCTAATTCCTTACCCCCTTTTCCATTCCTCACTCTCCTCCTTTTCCCTCAACAGCTTTCAATCATTTTTACAAAGACTAGAAACTGATTTTTATTGCATGAGCTTTCCAGAAAGAACTGCAGGATACTAAAATAATTCTTTCCACAAAAAATCATATCCTTCAGAATTAATAGAATTTGAATTCCTTTTGAAATTGCATGGTTGTTTTCCTTTCCAAATGGTGCAGAGCTTTTAACAGAGCAATCATATTATCTGTGCAACTCATTAATTAGTTAGCAAAGAGAGCCATGACAATCCTGTTTGAAAAGCTTTTATGAGAAGTAGTCACAGATATAGGACCAGAGTAACAAAAAAGAGGATTTCCTAATATCTAACGTTGCATTTATTCATTTCAAAGTCCTTAATGGATTTAAGGAATTAAATTGATAAACCTCCCTAAATTGACCAGACTGTTTGGTCTCCTGAAGACTGTAGAGGCTTTAAGAAATATGTGATTAGTTAGTTTTCCAAACTTTCAAAGGAAATGTTTAAAGAAATTGACAAGGTTAGCTGAGAGCATTGTTCTCTAAGCTTCTCCAAGCTTCATAGAATTCTAATAAATATTGAATAAGTATTCAGACCTAAGGAAGATTCAGGGTCAATTGTGTAGGAGGCAGAAAATGTACTATCAATTGTTATTGAAAATTATCTGCAGACACAAGTGAACTTTCTAAAATTTAATTTAAAATCTAACCCATCCCATGTAGTTTTCCTTTAAAATCTTGTAACTGAAATAGCACTTCATGAAGAGAGTTTCTAACAAGGTGATAATTTCTTAATTCTAGATTATAATCTGGAATTTAGTCTCCAATAAGAAATTGAACAGTGGGGGAAGGGAATAAAAAGAAAAGAGAAAGTTATATTCTTCTCCAAGCTATATTAGCAATCGGATCAGAGATAAGACTGTGCTTCTCTTTGAACTGTAAATGTTAGGTACATTTCTTCATCATACCCATGCATTTATTCAATAATTCTTGAGCAGCTACTGCAAGCAAAGCTGTATAAGGGATAGACTGCTGAAAATGATCCTCAAGAATTTTGTAAGTTACAATTTAGAAGAAAACATATCAACTAGATATCTGCAATATTTGTCAAATTTAATTCCTCTAAGAGAAATACAAAGCATTGTGGAAATTAAGGTTAGGGTGGAAAGTCAAGATCAGCTTCATGAACTGAATCTTGAAGAATTGTAGTGTTTCCTCACCCAGAGATGTGTGAAGATAGAAGGAACTGGTCAAACAAAAATGTGGAAGCAGGGAAGTAGGTAAGAGTGAGCATTACAGTTTTATTGGAAAGAGGGTAATGGAAGGAATTAAGGTAAGCCAGGGCCAAGGCATTGACAGCCTTAAATGTCAAGCTAAGGAGAATGGAGTAAAATCCAAAGGCAACATGTAGACTTCCAACATTTTATTTCTTTTTCCTTTTTCATTCCACTAGACTAGTTATAAATAAATTGTATAGTAATAAAATATAGAATAAAATAGCAAGTTGAAGATTACACAGTTTGGTATATTTTTTATAAAGTTCAAAACAAATAATACTAACATCGTTTAGGCATAGGGGTGTGTGTGTGTGTAAATAAAAGGAAGGTAATGGTCACAAAATTCAGACTATTGGTTATTGGTTATTTCTGGAGAAGGATAGGTAAGAGGATGAGATGGGAGGAGCATAGGTAGATGTCGTGTAAATTATTAGTTATTCTCAATCTTAAAGTTGGTAGATGTTTGCCCACAGATGTTTGTCCATGGGTGTTCAATATATTATTAAATAAGTGAATAAAAAGAGCTCAAATTTACCAATGATGACAATGTGCCATAAACCAAGGAGTATGACTTACCTGATTCTGTATACTTGGGGTCCAAAAGGGAGTATAAAGATACTAGAATAGTGTAGAGGTTTCTCCCACTTGACTTGCACTAGCAGTGAGTGTTTATTTTTCCTTACCCTTCTTTTCTGGAAGGCAGGTGAAAAAGTAACTTAGGAGATACACGGGTGAAAAATCCATTAAGCTCTTATCTCTAGGTTACTACCATTCTTAAGGAAAGGAGCTGCTGGGAGAAGTGGTGAGGAGGAAGGCCAGTGAGACTGACAACCTATATATGAAGCACTCTGAATACATAGTGAAGCAATTGAGCTGTGTGGGCTGTCTGGGACTGTTAGAGTCCTGATTTGAAGTGCTCTGTTCTATTTGTAGACTGGTGTTTCTCAGCCCTGGCTGCATATCAAAATCACCTGTGGAGCTTTTAAGCAATACAGATGTTCATGCCCCATACAGAGCTACTGAATCAGAAACCCTGAAGAAAAGACCCAGTTATATATATTTTCAAAAACATACTAAGTAATACTAAAGTACAGCAAGGACTGAAAAACATTCCCTGAAGAGTGTGCTTAGAAACACGCGGGTAACTTGTTTCAAACATTGATTCCAGGATACTGTCCCCAGAGATTCTAATCTAAGAAAAAAGGGAAAGGGTCTGGGAAAGGGTCCGTGTTTTTATTCATAATAAACACCCTGTAGGTGATTCTGATGAAGGGACTTCCCTTGACCACTCTGAGAAACACTGCCCCAAAGGTTCCAAAACACTAGGGTTTCAGGGTGATTAGTCCATATATTTGCTTCCTAAAACTGCCATAAAAAATTATATAAGCTAGGTGACTTAAAACAACAGAAATTTATTCTTTCAGGCCTGGAGTATAGAAGTCTGGAATCATGGCATCAGTAGGGCCGTGCACTCTCTGAAATCTGTAGGGTAGACTCCTTCCTTGCCACTTCGAGCCTCTGGTATTTGCTGGCAATCCTCAACATTCCTTGGCTGATAGATGCATCACTCTAATCTCTGCCTCTGTCTTCTCCTTGTATGCCTCTGTCTTCTCCTCTTCTTGTGAGAACACCAGTCATTATATTAGGGCCAACCTAATATATTGACTTGATTACATCTACAAGGTCTTATTTCCAAATAAGGTTACATTCACAGTTATTGGGGGTTAGGACTTCACCATTTTGGGGGGGGGTGACACTATTCAACCCATAACACTGTTTTAAATGCTTTTAAAAGTACAGCCTCCAAACAACCAATAAGATAGATTAGCTGTATTCTTTAGCTGGGCTATCTAGAGAGAAAAAACAATAATTAACTCTCAAAGCTCAGTATACAAAGAAATACTTGAAAGGCTTGTGTTTAGTATGCGTATTCCTGGGCCTTGATCCCAGCTAATCAAATATCAAAATAGCTGCACTTTAAGGATAGAAAAATGTTTCCTAGACCATTGCTCCAAATATAGTGGAAAGATATTATCTCTCTCTCTCTCTCTCTCTCTCTGCTCTTGTTTCTTATGAACCAAGTTATTCTGTATGGGCAATAGGAACAGTAAGCAGGTAGACTAAGAAAAATATGGATTATGGAAAGTATAGTAACGTGGGCTAGGGAATACAAACTTTAAGCTGAAGTGTTCCCAAGCTGGGGGCAAAATTCAATATGATAGGAAAAATAATGTGACCGTTGGAGCTATTTCTACGAACTCTCCTTGGGTATGTTAACAACAGACAGAACTAGGCTACATTGTTAGCAATCTACTATTGCACATAGAAGTGTGACAGGTGATGGTTGTTTATATTGTTTATTTTAGCCACCCATATTCAAAATTCATGTTTAGAATGGCAAGTTAAATCATTTTGGAAGACTTCAGCAGTGAATAGTTGACCCTATTTACACAGTGGAATGTTTTTGCCAATAAAAAGAAGGTTCTAGCTTTACCAACGATAAAGCATGCAGTGCATTTATTTGCTCAGAATAGGCATACCCTCTCAATTCCTTCTGGTCTACAACTATTGGGGGGAAATGTCTATTTCCACTCTACAGATCTAAATGAGAGAGATAGAACAAAAAAAGAAAATTGGAGGAAGCCTGCATTCCTGAACGTTCCCCTGATTCATTAAAGTAACAATTGTCACTGGGATCTGGAGGTTGAAGAACAATTCCTTAAACTTAGGATTCTTTGTTTCAGTGCTAGGCTTTCTGGTTCAACTAGATCAATGGTTCTTAGTCCTGGCTGCGCTTTGAAGTTACTTGGAAAAGACTTTATTGCTTTTCTTCTATCTCTCTTATTTAGATATGTGGGGTAAAAATAGACATTTTCCCCCAGTGTTTTTAGACCAGAAGGAATTGAGAGGGTGTGCCTATTCTGAGCAAATAAATGCATCCTTCATCATTGGTATAGATAGAACCTTCTTTTTGTGGGCAAAAGCATTCCACCATGTAAATAGGGTCAACTATTTACTGCTGAAGTCTTCCAAAATGATTTAACTTGGCATTCTAAACATGAACTTTGAATATGGGTGGCTATTTTTTTTTTTTAATAGCAGTGCTTGGGTCCCATCCCAGACCAATAAAGTCTGAATCTCTAGAGTGGTGCCCAGGCCCCTACTGTGGAGATTATGATTCAGGAAGTCTAGGTTTGGGCCCAGGATCTGTATATTAATAAGTACCCCCAAGTAAATCTTATGATCAGTTGGTTTAGAAAACGTTGTTCTAATCTAGGTTAGTCATTAGCTGCTGTTTACTGATGTGATTTTTTTCTTTAACCTTTTACAAGCTATTTTCTACAGAGAAGAAAAAGCATTCTAAAATTAGTTTGCATATAGCAAACCATTTTGCAATTTATCAATTTATTTTTATTTCAAAATACATTGCCATTTGTTTTTCTTAGAGATAACTGAATCTTTTATTTTTGTTTTTGATTTTCAGGAAAACCAATATCTGTTGGAGAATCTGAAGAGCCAAATCTCCTGAGCCTAGGCCTACTGCTGTCAGCATCTCTGAGACCTCTCTCACCTGAGAATTACCAGGTCTGACAACACTTTCCCTCCAGCCTACAGTGAGGAATGTCAACAAAGCTACAGAAAACTCACATTCTGTAGACTTACAAGCTGTGCAGCTGGGCAGGAACCTTACAATCTCCATCCTTAGGGAAGGTTCAGAAATACAGATAAACGGGGTGAAAACTCAGATAAGCTGAGCCTGATATATACAAAAGCCTTCAGATAGTCTCCTCGCAGAAGAGCCCAATTAAGTCCACATAATTAGTCCACACATCTAGATTAGGTATAGGCAAAACGAGCCTTTTCTCCGTCTACGAAAACAGAGCAAAACACTGATATAATACTCTAAAAGATTCTTGTTCTAATAACAGTATTATAAAGCAGTTTCACCCATATTTATTTTCATCAGTATAAAAGTAGGAGTGTGGAAAATAAAACATTACTTGTATTTTTAAAAATTGATTAAGAAGCTCTGATAAAACCTATTGGAGGGGCGATTGCTGTGCTGAAGGATAGAGAGGGTGTTGCAATTGTCAAATAGCATCACCATTTTCTGCTTGTGTGCTATTGCCTTAGCTCTGAGAGTGATTGGTTTTTACCAGATTGTTAGAACACGTCCAATAGATTTAGAGACAGTCTAAGTGACTGTGAAATGCCTCAAGGGCAGTAGAAATCAAATAGAAACACATACTAACTCAAGTCTTGAGTGATGATGGAGGCGCATTTTAAATACCATGGAAATCTCACTGGGCGTGCCCATTTTCCCACTCTGGCAACAGAGGTTGATACCTCTTCAGACAAGTATTCCAACCTGTACATGTATGTGGGCTTATTCCTGAGCCTCCTGGCCATTCTCCTCATCCTGCTTTTCACAATGCTCCTTCGGCTCAAACATGTCATCTCGCCCATCAACTCTGACAGCACAGAAAGTGTTCCTCAGTTCACAGATGTAGAGATGCAGAGTCGAATCCCCACTCCCTAAAGCCAGGATGAAGGTGAGCTTTAGTGGATCTGGGTAAACCCTTATATATGGATGTCCAGGAGAGCTTGCTTTCTTGCATGAAGCTTCCCATGTAGGGAATCCACAAGTTGTTCATTTAACAGCAAGCTATTCATGTTTTCTTTGTGTTATTCTTCATCTTTACTCTGCTTGTGGGCTATCTAAAACGTTTAAGACTCACTCTGAAAGGAATATAGGAAAAGACAGCTGGTTGGGAGGGCTGGTTTCCATAGTAACCAAACAGTGCCTGGGCCTTGCACAAACCTCAGACCACAGAAATTCATGCGCAGTGGTTGTAAGAAGCACAGGGTCCCTGGAAGCTCCAAAAACAAACAAAGAAGATTTGCTTTTGAAAGAGCTGATCCTTCAAAGAGGATATCCCAAGAAAAGGACAAGTTCTAATTTAGTGTTTTGATCCTAGAGAATCACCTCTATACAAAGTTAAATTATGTCAGAAGTTAATGGAAGAGAAGCCCTTTCCCTAAACAGCAGTGATTTGATCATCTTAGGCAATCCGGTTTGTTTCAAATGAAAGAAGAGATTTAAAGAAACTGTTTCAGTTTAGAGAGCAAGTTTTCAGAAAGAAGTTTCTAGTAAACAAACTCATCTAGAGAGAGAAAAATGTGCATATTATATCCATATTAATTCTATTCATGCAGCTTCTTTGTCTTTTTCTCTCTCCCTCTCACACTCTAGGATAGAGTTGCACACAAATATGACCTTTGTTTAAAAGGTGCCTTTGCAAACAAGACTCAACTGTACTTTAGAGCAGAAATAAAATGATGTTGGTATTCTGTTGTTGAATATGGCTTTGGACAAAACATTCAAACCTTCTGAGTCCCAGGGTTTTTGTGCTGAAAAATGATTAGAGAGCTATTTAGTCATCACTGTACTCTTTAGATCTGAGCATAAAAAAAAGAGAGAGAGACAAAGGAGGAAAGGACTAAACAACATCCTCCAACAAATCCTTATTGAGATCAATGTCCTCAAATGTCACATTTGTATTTCCCAGAAAATGTTCCTCCCTTCCTGATCCCTGCCAAAAGATGAAGTGTTTCACTTATTACCTATAAGAGAATTATATTTTGAAAAATTCCATTCTCATAAGTAGCCCTAGTATGCCAGTAGTGTGGACAGAATTTAATTTTTAAAACTAACTTTTCAAAGGGAAACCAAAGAAGATGAGTACCATTTACAAATCAGAATTTAAAAAACTGGTCATATTCTTGCCACCAAAGGACGAGTACACCTGTGTTAAATTTTACTTGCTAAAACAAAAAATAAGTTATCTTTTGCACCTAAAGGGGGGTCATTAAATTTCACAGAGTACTCTCTCAGGAACTGTAATGATGGTAAGAGAGAAATCAAATAGATGTTAGATTAATGCCACCTCCACCAGAAATGTAGCTCTTTGTAGTCTGTAACCAATTTAGATTGGCCCTTTTTCTCTGATCTAAACTAGATTGGTAGTGAAATTCCCAAGTGCTTTCCACTTTTATACACAGTCATTTGTCAATGCTCCTCTCTCCAAGGGGCTGCAAGTGTGAAATCCCTACATGCAGAGCTAAACTTAGCAGTAAGACTGACTCTGCCACACCTGTTACAACTGTGCACTGTCAGAGATGGCAGCTGCACTCTGCACCATTCAAAACAAATTAGCAGATAGGCTAAGACTTGGATAGGGCATATATTTTTCAAAACTCAAAGTGACTCACATTATTACACCTTGATGGTCTAAGTTGTGTGTTTATTCAACACCCAGATTCAGTGGACCCTTTAAAATTTGAGCTTTGGCAGCCAAACATGGACTTCCTCAAGACTGGCAACACGCCCCCCCCCCACCCCGAACTTCTTAAGAACACACATCTTCCCTCATTCCAGGCTCTCCCTTTTGTGCCCACAGTATTTGAATGCACTTTACATTTGAGAAGTCAGTGGCTGGCTAAATGAAGGAACTGATTATACTTTCAACAGCAGTGAATAGCAAGATACAAAATACCTTGTTGCTGAATCTAATAGAGATACAGACTGAAAATCTATTCTCTGCCCATCTGACCTTCCCAACCCAAATTTCAGGAGAATAAAACTTCTTTTTAAGCACTGACTTGGATGAAGATTTCTAATTTATGATTAGGTTACTCACATGGAAAACTACCAACCTCTTTCATCACAACTACCCCATGGGGATCCAGCTCGTCACTGAGCATTAACCAAAGCACACAGCACAGATTACACCAAAATAGCAGCATAACACCCCCCACCCAATTTCCAGTGACAATATAAATGGAAATGCTTTTAAGCAGATGTGTCATTATAATGACTCACATGGTATTTAATCTTTAGGAAAATAAACTGAATGTTTTTATTGTAGCAAACTTACTGTAAAGAAAAGAATTTTTACATTATATTTATTCCCCAATGTATTAACATATATTACTGCTCAAAAAGGCAGCCAGAGTAACCAGATGGCACAATTTGAATTTATCCTTCTATTCGAAATGCTGACTTGGATTGCCTTCCCCCACCCCCACTCCCTCCAAAATTGCACATTAGCCAGTATATAAACAGGTAGGTTATTTATATATATGTGTACTCTGTTTTAAGATGAAAAGAACAATTCTTCACTTTTTATTAGCTGAACCATATGAAATTGCCATTTGATAGGCCAAAAAATGCTCAAATATCACCAACTTCATAAAATTCAACCTAATACAAAGACTCACCACATTAATTCTGTAAATAGTAAATTCTCCTAATATGTTTAAAAAGAATCCAATTTTTTAAAAGATATTTTGCATATATTTCAGAATCATGGGTTGTACAAAATGAAGTATATTGTAAAAGGCTTATGTATTATGTATTAAGTAGGAAATATTAAGGTTAATCAAGTAAAGATGAATTCATCCAGCCTAACCTTTCCATCCATGCCAAATCTGAAGCTTTGGACTCATAACTGAGTTTGACTGCTGCAGATCCCACCATACTTACTAAGTAGGT